>NC_056741.1:913978066-914008066 GCF_019279795.1 Protopterus annectens | reverse complement strand
TCCTTCTGACCTTCTCTGTATTTCTCCAACAACACTCTCAGAGCAAATATTGCATCTGTAGTGCTCTTTCCTGGCATGAAACCATTCTGCTGATCACTAATCATCACCTACCTTCTTAACCTAGCTTCCACTACTCTTTCCCATAACTTCAAGCTGTGACTGATCAATTTTATCCCTCTGTAGTTACTGCAGCTCTGCACATCACCCTTATTCTTAAATATAGTTACCAAAACACTTTTTCTCCACTCATCAGGCATCCTCTGACTTTCCAAAATTTCATTAAACAATCTATGCATCTCAAATAAATGTGCTAAATTTTTGCACTTAAATTAAACATTAGTTGAGATGCATAGCTACCTGTATTTAGTCAAACTCCAAGAAAATAACAAAATCTGGCCTGTGTCAGTTTTGCATTTCTACCTTATCTGTTTTCGCATTAATGGATACTTTATAGAACATTATATGTGATGCATATAACACATGCAGCAGAAAGAGTATAAAATAACACATTTACTTATACTGTAAGTTTCTTAGTTGACGTTATTAGTAAGTGTCCCACAATTGTCCATTTGTTCCACATAAAGAGGCAGTGTTCCCCATTTTGGAGATATAAGGTTGAGACCCTCGTTCTTGTGTTTTGCAATACCTCAGTATGTTAACATATGAAAAGTGATCACTGATGAATGTGCATTGTTTTTAAATGTTAAAACTTGTTTTTTCTCTGGTGAATTTGATGGAGCTGTATTAAAAAAGTGAGTCCCACAGTTTTATTTTACAAACTTAAGCATTTTTGTCTCCAAAACTTCATATACCTCCAGTGTGGGCTTGAGTTTCTCTCTCTCTCTTTTTTTTTTTTCATTTTTTTATTTTGAAGTCTACTCAGCCATGGCTCATTTATATTTTTTGTGGGCTATATATTTTGCAGAATTGTCTCTTCATTTCTATAAATATTGAACAAAAACAGTGAAAGATGTAACTGCAGTAAGTATACATTATGGACTGAAATGACATTGCCTTAATGTTACGGTGTGATTGTGCATTCTGTTTGCACTGTAACAAATTGCAGTTAATTGCAGACTGAATATCAGGGGCAGGTGCAGAATGCTACTTAGAGCATGCGGGCAAAGTAAATAGGTAGGCTAGTTAGCTGTGCTCTGACTACTTAAATGTATGAATGCATGTATGCAGACAATTTTGTGTATATTATTGTCTGAATGTGTGTATTATTCTATATATGTATGTATCTATGCATGATGCTAACAATAGTAGCTGGACAGGTAAATGGGGGAGAGGGAGAGTAAAGAATTCAAGACTAATTCCATTTATGATCTGCTTTCTAAATGTGTGCCCCAGTCTGTATTCTTTACAGTCCTGCAGCATTAAGCTGTCTTCTGTAATAATATCTGGTAATTTTATACTTGGTATTATATGGTGTTGAAAAGAGTTTGCAGTCGTACGCTGTGCCTAAGTAGTCCCACTTTCAGTTCATTGCTAAAGCTATTTCAGTGTTTGGGATAGATACTTTACATTTTATTTCTGTTCCTCTTGGTGGGTTTGTTATTTTCCCCATTCCTTTCCCAGTTTTACTTAACTGCTATAGTGACGGAATAATTATTTGAAAATGGAGTTAGCTGAAGCGTACGAGGTGAACATGGCTCTGTAATTTAGACACTGAACAGAGATATTTGCCTCATACATTTGGTCTCTTCAAAACTAAATCCCTCACACTGATTGCACGTTACATAACTGAGCTTGTTTCACTGTGGGTCTCAATCGCCTCTTCCTTGCTGCTGATCATCCTTCGTAGTTGATAATTACTGCATCTTATCTACATACCTTCAAACTATAACTTTGCAGGCTGTGTTATAGTGTTTGCCTTTTATGTTGTACTGTTTGCCTTCTGTATTGTACTGTTTGCCTTTTCAGCTTCTGTGCTTCTAACAGTTGCAGTCAGGGTTTTATAATATTTCCTTTACAATAACAATGGCTGTTTTTTGCTACTAAAAGAGCTCATGCTGTTTCTTTAAGATATATGATATAAAATAACACATATACCTACATATATGTGTGGGTGCATGTATACATGTGTGTTTTATATATCTTTACTTATGTATCGATTTGCTTGCTTGCTTGCTTTTAATTAATGGGAAATATCTGACCTAGCAAACTTTATATGGAACGTGTATCTTTACTTGGTTACTGCGGAAAGTCTGATTTGGCAAAGTTTATACAGAATTTCATAGTATCGAATGAAAGCTTATACAATACTGGAAGTATTGTCACTCTTATCTGCTGTGTGTCTACCAGCATTCTAATAAAAATGTTTAGCAAATAACTATGCATGCATATAATATTTCTGTAACCATCTCAAGCACTGTCCGTTTCGAACATTGTCATTGTGGAATAGCATTTCACATGTCCTTTTAATGTAACGAGTCAGGAAAGGCTCCTAAGCCAACTCAGTACTTTATTTTCCAGAAAAACTATGAAACGTATGTTATATGACTATATTAATAACTTGAATCAGAGGTTGATTATATGGTACTGCATGGTATCAAATACAAGTAAAGGCAATGCTGGAAACGTTGTTACTGATACTTGCTGACTATGCATCATCACTTTCCAGATATTTTTACTGGTTTAGCAATAAAATATTATGCATAAATACCATATTTCTGTAAAGATCTTAAGCAATGTCCATATAGAAGCATTGTGGAATAGCATTGAAAAAGCTCAGTCAACATATAGGTCATGAATGCTCCTCCGACAAATGTTCTACGACTGAGAGAGGAATGGAGTGCCATTGTTTAGAAAACATGAGTTATTTTCCAGAACTATGATGAATATAAACCTATGTTAATAATTTATTTTATTTATTTTTATTTATTTATATGTGTTTATCTGGACAGTGTACTGATGTCAATGGACCATTTGCAGGCACAGCCCAGGTGAATAGGATAATATAAGAAATTAATCAAACATATTTACGGATTCAGGGATATGCTAAAACACAAATATATATGCATATTTACAGATGCAAGAATGTGCTATAACATTTAGTTCAAGAAATAGTTAACAATGTCAAAACATGAATGGAAAAACAACACCTGCACCAACTGGAAAGGCCACAGAAATACCTCACAAAGAAAATCCATGGCCTCCAACACCTGCCCTATGTGGACAGGGTCAAATCGCTATCACTGTAGTCTGTATCATACAGATTGCTCGGAGATTATCCATATCTCACCTACAAGGCAATCTCAGATCCTCCTCTACTAGAGATGCTCCATATCCATAAGTCTAACTCCTTGTGTAGTACCCAGTTGGAAGGCTTAAATCTAATATATGACATTAACAAAACCTGCTGGACAGATAAGTTTTTCTCCCAGAGGGAGAGCAGCACATTGTTATATAGAATTGTGTGAAGAGATTAGAAGAGGTGAGTGAGAATAGCTGCAAGAAAGGACACATGGGGGAAGACAGAGAAAAGCTGTGACATGCATGCAGAGCTAAGAAAAGTAGAAAGGAGAAGTGTGAGAGACGCAAAGAGAAAATGGAAACAGGATAAATGAGAGGCAGTTAACTAAAGGGGATGATGAGATGAGATAAGGAAGGATGAAACAGGGATAAAAGGGTGTGTGAGAGATCAGCAAGGTTCATGTAATGTGACCTGAGTGATTGCAGATGCACTTTGCTTAGGTGAAGAGCTATTACTTGAGCTGTTGTCTGAAGTCAATGTTCTAGGATGTTTTCAGTTAAGAAAGGAATGGAGTCCCATTGTTTAGGTGCTAGGATGGAGAATGCATGGAGAGTGCAACAGAGTTTAATTTTTGGAGTTATCAGTGTGAATTGAGACTGAATGATATACCTGAGATTATATGTGAGGATTTTGGTGAAAAGATTATGAATGAGAGGGGAAAATGTCTCTGGAGAAAGAGCTTTGTGAATTAGTGATCCTAGTAGGAAGTTGGTTCTCCAATGTAGTGCAAGCCATTTAACTTTGGCAAGAGTTAGGCAGTGGTGTTCATTATTGGGGGAGTTAGTAATGAACTGGCAGATTTTATTGGAAATGATGTGTAAGGTAGTGGCATTTCCCTTTGAGGCTGCAGCTATAATGGGCATCCATATTCAAATTGAGATGCGAGTATGCCTTTGCCAATGACAGCTTTTTCTAGCTTGGACAGAACGGGTAATAGCTTGGCTAGAACAGTAGTGTGTTGATCTTATTTGCATGTGTTTTGAATGCGTAGTTGAAGTTGAAGAGATTTGTCTAACCAAATGACAAGGTATTTGAAGGATGTGATTGTTTGTATAGTGTTATTGTTAACATATTTAATATTAAGGAAAATGGGGGCTTTGGATATTTTTAGTTGGTTCCAAATAGCATTGCTTTTGTTTTTGAGGGATTGCACATGGGTTTCTGGCCTATTAGCCACTGGTTGCAGGTTTGGAGGTAATCTTGGAGCTGTTTGTATAACAGGGTGGATTTTGTTTGACCATGTAATCTGCATAAAGAATAAGAGGTGTATGAGGATGATCAGATGGGAGTTTGTTGATGAACATGGAAAAGATCAGGGGGGCTAAAGGGGAAGCCTTGGGGACTCATTTCATAAGACAGGCTGCTTCAGAGGTGGTGGTATCTATTTTCACCTTGAAAGATCCATTGATAAGGAAGTCTACAATACAAGTTTTTGCTCATCGCTAATGCATATTTCAGTTAATTTGTCAAATATTAAGTTATGATCATGTAGATCAAAGGCTTTTATGAGGTCAATAAATATGGCTCCTGTCAATTTGCCTCTATCCATATTAGATAGGATGCCATTTGTGAGGGAGTACAGAGCTGTTATGGCACTGTGTCCAGACTAGAATCCATATTGCTTTCTGAATAGAAGATGGTATTGATGTAAATAGGTTCATAGGTTCATAAGAGGTTACTAGGCTAATGGCCCTAGTGCCTTTACAAGCCTAGCTGTGTAATAACCTGAGTACCCTTATTGACCATAGTTGTGATCAGCACTGAATGCTCCTGTCCATGACGGACATAGGTGCCCCTCCAGGGTGAATTTAATGTCACCTATCCAGTTGTCAAGATTGAACTTGAATAGGGTCATCAAGGAGCTCTGCTTCACATTAAACGGGAGCTTATTCCAGAGGAGCAGCAATCACTGGGAGATATATCTGTCTCACCAGCATTTTCTGTTAATCTCACAGGCTAGGTTGAGATCCCTGGAGCAAGTTATTCTTGTCCCATTTCATTTGCGGATGTGCAGCATTTCCATTATGGCAAGTTCTAAGACTGCTCTGTAGGGCAAGCACAGGTTACCTCTCAGCAGCCTGTATGATACAGACTACGTTGACAGGGCTTTTGGTCTTTCCATGTATGCCATGTTTTGGAGGCCCTGGATTCTCTTGGTTAGAAACCTCTGTGATCTCTCCAGTTGCTGCAGGTGTCTGGTGAGGTACATACAGAAGGGAGCATTATACTCAGTTAGCGGTCTGATAAGGGGTGAGTACAGCAAAGCTATAACCTCCCTGGTCTTGGATGCAATACCCTTATTTATGAGATGCGCAATGTAGAATGCTTTTCTTTCTACTATGGACACATGGCGATCAAAGTTTAGATTGCTGTCAACCTTTGTTCCCAAGTCTTGCACCACTGAGTTTGAGCTTGGACAGATGCTATCAATATCATAATTAGCAGGGGCTACTTCTTTGCCAAAGGGGATAATAAGGCATTTTTTTCTGTTAGGTTTTAGTCCATGCGTTTGGCACCAGTCATTTGTCTGTGTTAGTCCTTTCTTTAATATGTTAACATCGTTAGGGGACTCTATGATTGCGCCCAGTTTACAGTCATTTGCAGACTTTGTAAGCCACAGGTGATTTACCTTCACCTCGACTTCAGAGAAACAGATTCCAAACAGTAGAGGGCACAGTGAAGAGCCTTGTGATACCCCACTGGTAACTGGTTTATTGGTGGTGGTGGACTCCCCAACTTTGACAGTGTGCATTCTGTTAGTGAGCCAGTTTGCTATCCATCTAGTAATGCATGGGTTAATCTCCAGCTGGGAGAGTTTCTGTATGATACGTGAATGGGAAATTGTGTCAAAGGCCTTGGCTAAATCAAGATAGGCACTATATACTACTTTGCCCTCATCCAGGGCTTTGGTGATATTCTCAAAGAAGTCCACTAGTTTTAATAAGCAATATTTACTCTTGACAAAAGCAAACTAGTGAGGTAAGGGTTTGAAGGTTGCCTATGTCCTTGAGGATAAGGTCCATGATGATTCTTTCCATGGCCTTGCAGAAAGGGCTGGTTAAGCTTATGGGTTGATAATTCCCAGGGTCAGTTGATGGATCCCCTTTGTTCAAGGGGGTTACTGTTGCTGTTCTCCACTCTGCCAGGACAAAGCCAGTTCTCAGGCTATGGTTAAAGAGAGTGCCAAGTGGTCTCACTAGGTCTTGTTTTAGATTGTTTAGTGACCAGCCTGAGATGTTATCTGGTCCCATAGAGACTGTGTTTTTAGCTTTGAAGAGTGCTTGTATGACCTGTTCTTTGGAGATACTTGATAGAGGACTGGTATCAGGAATGCTTTGGTGTATGTCTGGCGGGGACATGGGAGGTGATATTATTGCCAAATCTGTCAGCTAGCAGGTTGGCAGTTTCCTCAGGTTCACTGTGAGTGGTACTGTTCGCTGTAAGTTCGGCATGTAGCTAGGCATTCTCTTTTAGGTTTCGGACGTAGCTAAAGAATGCCTTATGATTGTTTTTAGCAAGGGATGCTAATTTAGCTAGCTTTAAAGGACTTAACAAGATATCTGACTTGCTTGTTCAGGCTGTGGAGGGTATTCTTCCTCTGTTGAGTGAGTTCCCAACTGTTCTTAGATATTAGCTCACCACCACAGAAAGAAAGAAGCCAGTGATTACCTTAATAATTTATTAAAATTCCAGTCCAGCAAGTGATGCAAAATATAGTCCCACAACACAGGTAAAGCAAACGAACACTTGAATCCAATAATATTGTATCATGAAGCATACATAAAAACTGCTTAAAAAGCAAATTCTCCTCTTCTTAGATATCAGTTTCTTTCTTTTATTGTATAGCTTAATTATACTTACAGTCCACCAGGGTGACTTGTTTTTTTGGGACGACCTGGGTTTGTTCCTGTTGTGTACAGCTGAGTCAATGCATTTGTGTAAGTGGTTGTATAGGGCATTTGTGTATTCCTTTGCATAGGTGTCATTGTTGGTTATGTTGGCAGGGACTTTGAAAACTTTCATAACATTGCTTAGTAGGCAATAGTTTGCTTTGGAGAAATTTTTCAGTTTTTTTACTCCTGTGAAAGTGTCAGGTTTGATCTTTACTTCAAATGAGACAAACTTATGGTCTTACCTTACTATGGAGGGCAACGCACAGGAGGTAGTGCAGTGACCCCCCCCCGTTGGTGAACACTAGGTCCATTTGAGTCCCTTGTGGGGGTATGGGCCAATTGTTCCAGGGCATTTGAATTAACAGGAACCTCATAGCAATTGTGTTTGTGCTTGTGTAAGTCACCCAATCGATGGAAGGATAGCTGAAATTTCCCATGATCAAGGTGTTTGGCTGTATACAGAGTGACTCTAGCAAGTCCAGGTAGGTGATGTGCTTCTCCTGGTTCATGGCAGTGGACCTCTAGCTAGCAATGATGTAGAGGGGTATTTTACCTATAGTTAATTGGACCTAGAGAAGCTCAAGAGAGCTGTACTGTTTCACCAGTCTCAAGGTGTATTTGGATTTAATGAAGATGGATACACCTCCACCTCCGGTTCTTTCATGCTAATTTTGGGGTTTGAACGTCTGAAAGGCATTGTATCCTTGTAAAGCTGGGGTACTGTCAGCTGACTTGAACCACGTCTCAGTGACTGCACAAACATCAGCATCTTCCAAGGTGAAGAGTTCTTCCAGGGAGTGCAGTTTATTGTTTAAGCTCCTAGCATTAAGCAGCGTGACCTTGAGTTTGTCTTTAGTGGGTTTTGCTGTTTGGACTTTGCCTAAAAAAGGCAGAGTGGTGAGGTAAGTGTCTTTGCAAGTATCTGAACCCTTGAGAAGACAGGTAAAGGCAATCTCTGGCAAGGCAGTTCCCGATACCATGGGTCTGCAGAACAACAGTGAATTGGTTATAAAACAAGCGGACAAAGGCAGGGCGGTTGTGGTTTTAGATAGGGAGTTTTATCATGATAAGCTGAAAAGGTTGTTGTCGGACACTAATACATATGTTCCTATCTCGCCTATACTTGTTGGCCATTATTAAGAAAGTGCAGAACTGTTTGACTGAATAGTTAGAGCAAGGCTTAATGGATGGGGATCTTTTTAAGTTTCTGTGGAAAGATAATGCTGTGATTCCCATATTCAAAACACTTCCTAAGATACATAAGGATCTGAGGGATCCTCCCCTCAGACCCATTGTATCGGGAAGAGGCTGGATTACGGAGAATATTTCCATATGGCTAGAAACTATATTGAGACCATATGTGGAAAGGATAGAGGAGATTTTACAGGACACTGGCCAATTTTTGACAACATTGGGTGCATTTGATGAAAGAGGAATGAGTGGGAGGTACGTGATGGTGACATTGGATGTACAAAGTCTGTTTACCTTCATTAGCAATGAATATGGTATTAAAGCACTATGTTCACTTTTGAGTGTCATGGGAGTGGACAGCAGTAAATTAAAACTGATAGCTCGAATGCTCACCCTGGTGTTGGAGCAAAACATCTTTGTTTGAATGAAGTTTACAGACAAGTGCAGTGGGTGGCTATTGGTACCCCCTGCACTAACACATATGCCAATCTGGTGTTGTCTCATTGGGAGAGGCAGTTTGTGTTAGATGGATGTAACACATGGAGAGATAAGATCGGCTTATACAGATGGTTTGTAGATGATGTGTTTATTTTATGGAAGGGAGAGGAGCATGAGCTGTCAGATTTTATAACATACTTGGAAAGTACAACCTCGTTCCTATGTTTCACGGTCACCCATTCTAGAACAGAAGTTGATTTCCTGGATGTAAGCATTAAACAGGATAATGGTGGCTTCTCAACTGGTTTATATAGGAAGAACTGTTGGAAAAATACTTTGTTGAGGTATGACAGTATGCATCCAAGATTCACCTTTGGTAACATAGTAAATGGACAGCTTTGTAGGATATCCAGGATTTGTATGGATGAGATGGTTTTCGAACAAGAAGCTGAGAGCTTGGAAGGGTACTTTCAAGAAAGGGGTTACAAAAAATGAGCTTGTCCAAGGGGTGATGAATGAGAGAAGGGTCCATAGGTGAGGGAGGAAGGATTCCTGGTTAAATAAAGGTAATGAAAGGCGAGAGAAGGGTGCTATAATCACCCTTGCCAATGATCAACACAATGTTAGGATCATGTTTACATACAGTAACAATATACAATCAGATTTGTGATATTGTTAGAAGTAATTGGAATATACTTAAAACTGATGAAAGTATAAAGGGGCTGATAGGTGATAGGCCATGTTTTGGCATTAGGAGAAACAAAAATTTGAAGTCATTTTGGGACAAGAAAGGGGACCATGATTGAAACAGGTCATTAGCAAAGAAGGGACTATACCCTGTGGATCATGCAAGGCTTGTAGCCACATTAATAAAGCCTCAGTGTTTACACATCCAGTCACAGGGAAGGTATTTTATTTTAGAGCAAGAGCCACTTGCAGGACAACAGATTTGGTATACATAGCAGAGTGTCAACAATATGTATGTTTCTATGTAGGCAAGATGAACTGTATGTTTAAAGTGAGGGTTTTACAACATTTATCAGCTATTAGAACCAAGAATTCACATAATGCCCTTTTTAGGCACATTGACCAGAATGAGGGACATGTCTTTACATTTAGAGCCATTTGGAATATGAGAAAAAGGTCGGGGGGGGGGGTGACTTAAAAGATCTGACAGAACTTGAGGAAACCAGATGGATAATTGAAATTATGGCTCATAGGCATCCTGGTCTTAATGATCTAGTTCCAATGAAACCCGCCTTGAAAAATAGGCAGGTGCATTATTGAGGAGTGATTGGCTGTATCCGTGCTTAAATATTATCCAATACAATAGGTTCATAGGTTCATAGGTAGGTACTAGGCTATCGGCCCTGGGGCCTATACAAGCCCAGCCAAAAAGGTACCCTGGCTTTTGCTACCCAAGAAAATTATTTTCCTGTGCCACTGTCGAGCAGAGCCACAGAGGTGATCCCTGGGGTGAATTTCCTATTTCCCATCCAATCATCATTTTTTTTGAAGAGTGCTAATGAGGAGCTTTGTTTGATATAGATAGGTAGTTTATTCCAGAGTATGGGAAGTCTCTGGGAAAGGAATCTATCCCTCTGGCATATTCTGTTTATTGTGGTGACAAGGTTTAGGTCCCTAGAGCGTGTAGCTCAGAGGGATTGGGATTTCTTTAAGTGCAGCATGTCCAACAGTTCTGGGTTTGACATAGCTTTGTATGTTAGGCAGAGATCACCTCTGAGTAGGCGATATGCGACAGAGTAAAGCTGGAGTTTTTTGAGACGGTTCATGAGGGCATCTGTTTGAGGCTGGTAATCCTCTTTGTGAGGTATTTCTGCGGCCTTTCCAGTTGTTGTAGATGTCTTGTGAGGTACATACCAAAAGGGGCATTGTACTCTATAATGGGTCTAATGAGTGATGAGTAGAGGGGAACAATTACCTATTTTTTCTAGATGAGAAACCTTTTGTGATGAGGTGAGCCACATAGAAGGATTTCCTGACTACTGTGGCGATGTGATTACCAAAGTAGAGATTACTGTCCACCTGTGTTCCAAGGTCTCTTATCACACTTTCAGTGTTAAGTATACTACCGCCTATGTTGTAGTTCATGGGTACAGAGTTTTTACCAAAGGGGATGACAATGCACTTTTTGGCATTGAGCTTGAGGCCATGGCCTTGACAACAGGCATCTGTCTCAGTGAGGCCCTTTTGTAGGATGTCCACATCTTTAGGAGTTTTGATTATGGCTCCTAGTTTGTAGTCATCTGTGAACTTCATTAGCCAAAGACCTTCTGTGTTAGCCTGTACTTCAGAGAAGTAGATACCAAACAGGAGAGGACCCAGGACTGAACCCTGTGGTATTCCACTTGTCACTGATCTGAAGTCGGATTTGGAGTCTGCTACTTTCACAGTGTGGGTTCTGTCAGTGAGCCAGTTGGCAACCCATCTTGTGACATAGGGATTTATACCTAGTTTAGTGAGTTTATCTATAATTCCAGAGTGGGGGATGGTGTCGAAAGCCTTGGCAAGATCTAGATAGGCTGTGTGAACCACCTTATCCTTGTCTACGGCTTTGGTGACTGCTTCAAAGAAGTCTATCAGGTTTAGGAGACATGATCTGCCTTTTACAAACCCGAACTGGGTGGGATCCAGAGTATGGAGATTACCAATGTCTTTGTTTATAAGTTCCATGATGATACGTTCCATGGCCTTGCAGACCAGGCTCGTCAGGCTAATGGGGTGGTAGTTCCCGGGGTCCGTGGTGGCTCCCCCCTTGTGGAGTGGGATAACCATTGCTGTGCACCATTCAGCAGGCACAAAGCCTGAGGTGAGGCTATGACTGAACATGGTACATAGGTGGGGTGCCAGTTCATTCTGTAGTTCATGTAGAATGCAGCCTGGGATGTTGTCTGGTCCCATGGATGCTGTGTTCTTGGCTTTGGAGAGTGTGGTTTTTACCTGTGCAGCAGTGATTACAGGAACTTTGCATTCTTCCAGTATAGAGATGGGCTCTTTAGGGGGTGAGAGGGGGGTAAAGTTAGCACTGAACCTATCTGCCAGGATGTTGGCAATATCAGTTGGGTCTGTATATTTAGTGCCATTGTGCTGTAACTCAGAGCAGATCTGAGTGTTGCCATTGAAATTCTTGACATAGCTATAGAATGCTTTGTGGTTGTCTTTAGAATCAGTGGTGATTTTGTTTTCGTAACTAGCTTTGGAGGATTTTATCATAGTAAGTTATCTGAAGAAGGGCTTGAACCTGAAAGCGCTAAGAAGTGGACAATTTTAGCTTGTGTTTTATTCATTCTAGTGTTGTTTGTTGACGTTTTATTAAATCCTTGAACATAGTGGTGTTCTGCAGTGATTTTTTTCTATTTTCACTTTGTGAATTGATAGGTGCACCAGTTTCCCTGTCATGTATGCTGCTGGATATGTTTTCACAACTTGTACTTACCTTAGAATAGGTAACATTAGGTGTTATAAAGCAAATGGAGGCGGGGCTTTAATTACACGGTACCTAATATTTTACATTACAGACTCCGCCTCTTTAACAAACCAGAGATAATGGCAAGTTAGCAGTTTATGTTTGCAGACCTGAAGTGGAAGCCAAAAACTGTCATGGAATTACTGATAGTATCAGAGATTTCTTGAAAGTTTAAGATGACAAAAACTTAGCTCTTTTCACTCAGCTTGAATTCAGTTATAAAAGAATAATATCATTAGATCATACAGGACTGCCATAATCTCATACTTTTCTGGTCTCACACACTGTTAAATGTGTTCCCTAAATGTACTTCTTAATATTTGTAGAACATGCTGTCCTCACCTGACTCCTTCACACCTTTCCAAAAGTACTTACCTCACTCCTTACATCCACCCCTACCCCTACTCCTCTTACCTCACTCTTTACATCAACCCTTACCTCTACCACCCCTTACCTCCCTTACCTAACTCCTTACATCTACCCCTATCCCTACCTCCCCTTACCTGATTCCTTACATTGACCCCCTACCAATACCTCCCCTTACCTTACTCCTTACATTGACCCCTGCCCCTACCTCCCCTTACCTCACTCCTGACATTGACCCCTACCCCTACCTCCCCCTTACTTCACTCCTTCCATCTACCCCTACCTCCCCTTACCCATCTCCTTACTTCGACTCCTACTGCTTCCTCCTCTTACCTTACTCCTTACATTGACCCATACCCCTACCTCCCCTTACCTCACTCCTTACATCTACCCCTACCTCCCCTTACCTCACTCCTTACATAGACCCTTCCCCTGACTCCCCTTACCTGACTCATTACATTGACCCCTACCCCTACCTCCCCTTATCTCACTCCTTACATTGACCCCTACCCCTACCTCCCCTTACCTCACTCCTTACAAAGACCCTACCCCTGACTCCCCTTACCTGACTCATTACATTGACCCCTACACTTACCACCCCTTACTTCACTGCTTCCATCTAACCCTACATCCTCTTACTTCACTCCTTATATCTACCCCTACCCTTAACTCCTCTTACTTCACTCCTTAGGTCTACCCTAACTACCCTTACCTGATTCCTTACATCTACCCTCTACTTCCCATTAACTGACTTCTTACATCTACCCCTTCCCCTATCTCCCCTTACTTCAATGCTTACATCTACCCCTACCTCCCCTTACTTCATTCCTTACATCTTCTCCCCCACCTCCCCTTACTTCCCTCCTTACATCTACCCCTACCTCCCCTTATCTCACTCCTTACATCTACCCTTACTTCCCCTTACTTTACTCCCTACATCTACCCCTACCTCCCCTTACTTCACTGATTACATCTACCCATACCTCCCCTTACTTCACTCCTTACATCTGTCCCTACCCCTACCTCCTCTTAATTCACTCCTTATGTCTACCCCTACCCCTACATCACCCCTTTATCTTCCCCTAATCCTACTTCCTCTTACCTCACTCTTTACCTTGACCTCTATCCCTCCATCCCCTTGCCTGACTCCTTACATCAACCCCTACCCCTAGCATCCCTGTAATAAAATTGTTCTTTCAAAGCTGGTGATTTATACAAGTATATTAGTGTGTTTCCTGCCCTCTTACAAAATAGCAGTAACTTTCTTTATGTAAACATTGCCTTTCTTTCTTTAAGTCTTAAGGGTTCTTGCCAGTGAATATTCACTTAATGGATGTTTTTATTTTTGTATACAGTGATTCACTTTTTCTTTTCAGTGCATTTGTCATTTGGTATGTCTGCTATACTTGGCATATGCCTGGTTCTGCCCATAAGCATCCTCAACCACATGGCTGAACTGCAGATGCATGTTATGTATGATAAAAGTTGCAGCACAACTGCATAGTATTGTCTTTCACAATTAGATTGTACTCCATATTCTTATCCTATGCATGCATTCATTGTAGTTTCTATGCATGCATTCATTGTAGTTTCTGTCCATTTACAGATTGGATGCAATGACTGAAAATTTTTAGCATGATGTAGCCCAGTCCTCAATTCCTTATGCCTTGTACTGTTTAAAAACATAGACAGCATACCACAGGGATCAGTCTTGAGGCCTCTGTTATTCGGGATATACTTTTCTGAGGTGCAGGCCAAAACCAGTGGGCTATGGCTGACCAAGTTTGCAGATGACTGCTAGGTGGTCGCAGTCATCAATTCCCCAAGTGATCTGGGCATCCTTCAAAAGGGTCTCACCCGAACAAATGACTGGTGCCAGCAACATGGCCTCAAGATGAATGCCAAAAAATTCATCACCATCCCCTTTGGAGAGAGTGACATCCCCATATATTATCACATTAATAACAACGTCCTAAGTACACAATCAGTAGTAAGGGATTTGGGCACCCAGGTTGATAGCAACCTGACTCTTGATCACCATGTTGCTTCTGTTGTACGGAAAGCTTTCTACATGGCCCACCTCGTAAGTAAGGGTATCTTATCGAGGGTCAAAGTGGTCATAATATCCTGTATTCTTCCCTTATAAGGCCAATTATTGAGTACAGCACCCCCTTCGGCATGTACCTTGCAAAGCACATGCAGCAGCTGGAGAGACCACCGAGGTACCTCACCAGGAGAATCCAAGGCCTCGAACATCTACCCTACACAGATAGGCTAAAAGCCCTGTCCCTCTCCTCAGTTTCATACAGACTCCTGAGAGGTGACCTCTGTCTGGCATACAAAGCAATCTCAGACCCCACCTTGATGGGATTGCTGCATATTCACAAGTTAAGCTCCACTCGAGCAACCCATATGCACGACCTCAACCTGGTCTGTGATATCAATAGGACTTGTTGGTGGGACAGATTTGTGTCCTAGAGACTCCCCATGTATAGAATAGACTCCCTCTCCATGTTAAGCAGAGTACCTCATTATCCCTTTTTACAACTTGGATAACTGGATGGGAAAAGTAAATTCACCCCTGGGATTCCACCTGAGTCCCTGCTGGACACGGGTTTTGGGTGCTGACTTGTCTAAACATGGGCTAAACTCTTGGCTAGGCTTATCAAGGCCTCAGGGCCAATAGCCTAGTAACCTCCTATGATCCTATGATCCTAAGTGCTTCTGTCTGCCTACATATAAGCCTGAAACTCTTATTTATTTATATATATTTATTTGCTTACTTTGTCTGTGGGCTGGCCCTTCACTTTTCAGCCATAAACAAGGCCAAAAGCACATTTACAGTAGAAAAAATGTTGTGACATATTGTTTGCTCGGAGGACTTTATAAAAAGACACGATCTGAGATCTAAACAAGAAATTTTCCAAGCAGATTATACTAAGGATTCAGTCAGAATATACATTATCATGATGTTGATATAAGGACATGTTTCAAGGTGAACTTAACTCACTAAATCCTACTGACACCTGTAGGTGTTTCTCTATGATTAGCTGTCTGACACCTCCAGGCATCTAATATTGTCTCTTCATATTTACATTAATAATTGCAAAACAATGCTACATACAAGCTCTTGAAATATTACATCTTAAAGCTCACATAATAAATAATGTTACTGCACTTATATTTGTCCTCTGTGTAGTGCAGCTAAAAAGTTAAGTGTTGTTTATCTACTGAATATTAATACTGTCATAACTTTCAAATGCCTGTAAAGATCTTAACAATGCAACAACATGGAATCCCATAGTCTCTTGTGAAAATGAGCAAAAAGTCTGTTGCCAGTTTGTATGTGGTATGATTGGCTAATGAGGTGGTATAAGCTGTTTAGAAAATATTGCAAAACTAATAATGAATGTGTTTATTGTGAAGTTAAATCCAGTATTAAGACATAGGCTGGGATCTATAGAGGGGATAGAGTATGTGCATTGCAAAATAACATGGCTAGCAGCCATGTATAAGGTGTGGGGTATCCAAAGGCACAAGCAACATGACAATGCTTGAAACTGTGCAATATGCAATGCATGCAAATGGGTGCATAATGAGATGTAAATAAGCAACACAGAATATGCAAATGTGAGAGGCTGAGATGACGGGGTGATTCAGAGCCATATAAAATGGTGGCAGCACATATATTCACCTAACCTGTTTCAGTGCTGTGATTTATGGGACACCCGACAGGAGCCATGTTAGGCATAGCAGCAGCAGCAGCAGCCACAGCAGACAATACATTGAATCATGGCTGTCTGTGCCAATGAAGATGATAAGGACAGGGACTTATAGTGACATCTGATAGAGCAGCAGATCCAGAAAGAGCAGTGATAAACCACAAGACACAGCTGAAGTGTCAGCTTTTAGCAGAATTGGGAGATATGCATGTGTACACAAAGATATGTGTAGCACAGCACTGACTACCCTAACTATGGAGATGTTGTAACTACCTACAGTGATCATGTCAGGTATATTACAGGCCTCTGCTTCATGCATACTAAACTACTTACTTGGCTTTACACCAAAACATCTGGAGGAGTGTATCTGGTTGCCAAGGGCACCAGAGGACTAAATAAACACAATGTGTGCAGTCTACAGGACTGTATGCTTCCTTGAGGCCCAGGGCATCATAGATTGCATCCATAATGCTGTTAAAGCCTTTCTAGGTTCAGAGGGATAGAAATACATAGCTGGTCTGTAATGCCCAGGGCATTAGCTATAATGTGTGCTATGGTGTATGGGACTGTTTTAAGGTCTGATTTGACTAGTAACAAAGTTACATCTTGTGGGGAACAGAGCTGTCCCACACTGGTCAGAACCAAGTACAGGATTTTATTGCTCCTAGCTGGAGTGAGGATTAACTGGTCCAGTGAGTTTGTATTTCTTGAAGTCCATAAATCTCTGGGTTTATATGTTAAGGGTTGTATATGTCTCCCATTTGATGGAGAGTTAGTTGAAGTCTCCTAGGAGAATGGTGTTTGACTGAATTCATAGAGACTCCATACTAGTCAGGTTTGAAGCATGTGTCAAGGAGAGCAAAGGAGGACATTGAAGGCATCCTATAGTTAGCTATGATGTGATAAGAGATTTAGTAATGGTAACATGGACATGGAAGAGTTCCAGGTCATTATCCTGTCTAATGAGTCTATAGATAACATTTTATTTTATAAGTAGAGAGACACTGCTTTCTTTAGTACCATCATCTAGTGTTGTGGGCCTGAACATGTGGTAGGCATTGAAGCACTGCACAAATGGGGTGCTGTCATGGTCTTGAACCAGGTCTGTATGAGGATGTATATACTGATGCATTCTAGGGTAAGGAGTGGCTGTAGGGAGTGGAGTTTTTGTTAAGGTTCCTAGCAATACCTATATGTAATCCAAATTCTATTTTGTTATGTTGGAAAACTTTGAAGACTGACATTGCTTAAAAAAGGCACTATGTTGAGGATAAAGTTTTTGCCAAAATACAAAAGCTTTGAGGGGATATGGGCAGGCCATCCTTGGGAAAGCAGTTAGGATTGCCTACAACCTGCTCCTAGGCTAATATATATGGACCCCCTTTGAATGACACCAGAAACTAAGGCTATTGTTGAAGTCCATAATCTTTTGTTTTTATTCTTGCATGATTCTTGGTGAGGTTGAAATGCTGCTTAGGGCTAGGTTCATACTTGTCTCGGACACATATTTTAAGAGGTCCATCATGTCTGTCTTCATGTAGTCCAGGGATGTACATCTCAGCTCATTTTCTCCCATGTGTACGATGACTGTGCCATATGTGTAGCTGTGCTGCAAAGACTTGAATGCATGCATGATGTGATTAATCCTGCCCCCGATAGACAACTGACTGTAATCCTTTCCTTGCTCAACCTGCTGAGTGGTGCATCAGAGTGTCTCACTATGGAATCACCTATGAATAGAAGATCAGACTCCACATGTCAGTTACAGATACATGTTTCATGGTGGGTGCTGGCTGGGTTGCATGCTTGGAAGTTTGCTGATGGTAATTGTTTTTCAGGTTATATTTAGAAGACATTTGTGGTTTAGATAGGTTACTTTTATGACACTCAACATATGTACATCTATGTGCTTAAGCTGTATTGTTGTGAAAGGTACTGTGCAGTGTTGTGCATTACTGACAACTTGTTCGCTATTTGTATTGGCTGTATGTGAGAAGTTTCCCACCAGAAACATTGTATAACTGCACACTGTGTTATTTTGTTTAAGCATTAGGTGGTTGTCAGTAAATATGAGACAACTGCAATTCAGGATACCCATTGCAACCAAACTGGCTATAAAGATAGCTGGAAAGTGCAAATCCATGGTTCCAGAAGTTTACTTATGCAAGCTGCAGGGGGAGTGGTATCAACTGGAGCTGATGTACTGGAGTGCTATTTGTCTAAAACGTATAAGTCAACACATGAAGAACAGCGTGCCTCATTTATTGAGTGCATGTGTTTGGCTACACCATATGTGTTATTGTCCATGATCTCTGTCTCCCATTGCATCCTTCAAGATCTCACCAGCAGTTATCATTTTGCATCTGCCTACATGGTAGTGTAAACTAGCAGGTGTGTGGGGCTGTGGCAGTCCCCCCATCAATATGCCTTGGTGTCCTATGCAATATCTTATGGCCACTGCATTCCACCCACAAACATACACAGTTGTGGCAACAGACTGTGGTGTGGTCCTACCTATAATATGTGTGTGTGGGGGGGGGTATCTAGGTGAACGTACTTTCCTTCACATGTGCATGTGCTGTATTACCACAGTTGTGTATGCCTTATCTGAAGTGAAATATCCATATATTGTCCACTCTTGCACAACTACAAACTGTCCTTCCCTTCCCTTTACAGGTACAACAGGTAATGTAGGAGTGCAGTAGCTACATCACCAGTTTATTTTCCTTCCTCCGGTCTCTGCCTAGCGTGCTCTGTGTCCACAGTATTTTTACAGCAATTCCAAAAATTCTTTTCATATGTATGAAAGGTTCTTGTACAAGATGGCAGCAGTGCATCTTATAGTCATACACAGGTCACTTAGTGAAACAGAAATGCTAATCAGGCCAGATAGCACAGATGTCTGTGAATCATTTACCCTACTGTACTGTCCATCATATCTACTGGTGCAAGTTGTACATGTACTGTTTAGTACAAGGCATGTGATATCTGTGTTCATCCACCAAGCCATGGAGTGCTTGTAGCCAGGGGTGTAGACAGGATTTTCAGACTTGTACTCATACTCCTAGACTGCTGCTCCAACAAGCCACACCCACAGCTACACATTGCTGTCCGTTCACTTCCTTAAACTGCTGACCAGGCCATGCCTCTTTCACAATGCTGCTCCCTGAATGATCATATTCAGCCGTATGCCAGGATGGTAAATACTTGCATGATGAAGCAGCTTTCATATCTTCATGGGTCAAAAAACAAGATACCTTCTCATTTAAAATTTTGCAGACTTCATTCCAGTGAAGTTGTACTCCACACACATCCAAACACACACATACGTATACCAGTTAAATAGAAATACCAAGGCATTATCACATAGTTCCAAGTGCCAGTAAGCACCACATGGGAACACTGAAATAAAAAAAAAGAAATGCCTACTCATAATAATTTTTTAATGGTTTTATAACTAGGAATGCAGACAGTTGTTTAATCTGTGATGCTCTGTTTAATAACATAAGAAAACTGCAAAAAACAGCTACTTCGACATACAGTAGTCAGGCATGTTTCTATATCGTGGAACAGAATATTGTAAAGCTTTTTAGTAATATATGAAGTGCAGTACAGGTTTAAAAGAAAAAGTAGTTAGAAAATAATTAAAGAAAGTATCTAATTGTAGTTGAAAATCAGTCTGTGGAAAAAGTTTCATAAACCTGGGATGCAAGTACTGCTTTAAGCCACTTGATTGATGCTCTGCTCTTGGTTAACTAACATGGTGAAAAACCTAAAACATTTGCAAGCAGCAGGGAAACACAAGAGCCAGAAAATCTCTCAGCTACACAGACAAACAAAAAATACTTGTGCATCTCAGTGTCATGCACCATTATGCTGGAAATAAGTTTATGCGCCGATCATTGCACGGATTAAAATCACTTAGGACTTGCTCAATGTCAATGTCTATGTCGTCATGTATATGCATGAGTGCCAGTCCTGTTAAACGATGTTCACTCATGCAGTTTCGGAACCATGTCTTTATCCTCCTCAAGGCACTAAATGTCTTTTCTGCAGATGCAACACTGACTGGCATTGTTGCCAGAATACGTAATGCAGTGCTGACATCTGGCTAGAACTCAGGTTTTAAGTGCTGCAGTGTATCAATAATTGTGGCAGGGAATTGGTTCTCTGGTACCATGTTGCACTTTGTGGACCATCTTACCAGTTCCTCTCGTAGGTTATGTAGAGAGGACAAGTCGGTCTTGTAAGCCTCATACAGTTCAATAACTTTGGCATCATCCTGAAGCATGTACAATGACTTGGGTACCAAATATTGTGCCAGAAAACGTGGACGGCATTCAAAAAGCTGTTCAGTCAGTTCAGCGATCACATCGTCCAAGAATGGTATGAATGTGTTTCGTCTGTAGTATTCTTCTGGATTAGATGCAGTGATTTTGCTCCTTTTTGTTTGTCTGCCACATATCCTAGGTACACTTTCTTCGGTGAAGACTTTACTTGCAAGTTCCTTTACCTCTTCATAGAGCACTTTGAATTTGCTGTCAGCATCGCCTCTAATATTTTTAAGAGTTTCTCCGATAACTGAACTTTCTTCTGATGCCTGTATCAGATCAATCTGTTCATGCTGAAGATAAAGATGAAGAGGCTTAATAATGCCCAGCATAGATTCCATTATTACTAACTCAACAATGAAATCAAATTTGGAAATAGAATATAGGTACCTTTCTGCCTCTTTCTCAAATTCTGCCAGATCTTCCAAACAACTGGCAATAACAACATACTTCATCTTAAAGGCATGCAGGCAATCGGCTTGACTCATCCACCTTGTTGCCCTGGTGCACGTAGAGAAGTATTTATATCTGTAGACACATCATTGTACTCTGATGGCAAACTTGCAAGTTCCTTCAGCTGACACAAATATACATTATGACATTTTACAGATGAATTTAAAGTGGCAATTATACTTCAACATGTTTTAAGTGCATTTGCCATTTCAAGCATTGCACAGGAATGTACAATAGCAGTGTTTAGGTTGTGTGCTTTGCATGCCGAGTATAGTGCTTCTGGAAAGAATGCCCAAATTCTTGCCTGAACTCCAAAGAAGTGGCCACTCATGTTACTACCTCAGTCATGACCCTGTCCACACATACATCCTTTATCCAGACCCCATGCTGTCAGTCGCTGCAAGAAAAGATCTGCCAATGCTTTTTCAGTGGTGTCCATAGCGCCTACAAACTCAATGATGTCTTCTTGAATTTCTACCTTCCTGTGAGTGCAGTGAACATATCTTAGAGTTAGCATAATCTGCTCCTTCCGGGAAATGTCTGTAGTGCCATCAGCAATTAAACTAAAGTAATGTGCGTCCTTCACCCTGTTAAGAATATTTCATTGAATCTGCAAGGAAATGAGCTGAATCAATTCATTTTGAATCTGTACTGAAATATAAAGGGCATTTCTAGGTGCGTTTTGCAGATGTTCTGCAAACAAAGGGTCCAGTTCAGCAGTGTATTGCAGCTTTGAAGGTCCCACTGTTGGACAGTTGTCCTCATAATGGCAAATTTTCTCTTCCACACAAGATGATTATTCTCACTATACATTTTAAGGCATGTAACGTGCATTCTTGCAGTCTTTTATCCATCTGTGAAATGGAATGCAGTGCTGTTTTCATCCTGCCACAACACACTTCTAAAATTGCCTCTGACCTCACAACTGCATTGCCATGCTCTTTAGAGTTACTGTGCCGCTCCAAGATCTTTTTTGCATTCAACCAGTTGGTCATTGGTGTGGAAACCAACACAGTGTCCTTTGAACTATTAAAGACAAAGCAGGGGCCACAGAAAACTCCATCTAATTTCTTTGAGTACCGTGTAAATTTAAAGTCATGAAGCAGCTGTGGATTACACCTGCGAAAATGCTTCCTTCCAGCATAATCCACAAGTCATTTAGGGAATGTAAAATCCCTAGGAGGCTGCCACTGTACTGCTAAGATTGTCTTCTTATCCATGTCACTGAGGATTGTGCAAGTATATAGCCCTATATCTCCATCATCCTTCTGCAGAGCATCACTCATGCAGTGATGAAGCCTTTTATCTGTATCACTCTCATCATTCTTCCCCAGATTCATAGTGTCCAATGGGTGAGCATCCAAACTGCTGGAAGATGAACTAATTGGACCTTCACTGGTAATTGCTTCTTGTATGCCTCTTTCCACAGAAGGGAAGCTTGCTGCAGCTGGTTCAATAGGTACATCAGTTTGAGGAACCACAGTGATCTCTTCACCTTTGCTATCCACGTGCCTACAGCAAAAACAAAGAAATGCACACATGAAGCACAAGCATGAAATGTGTTCACACAGCTCTGCTTTGTATAGTGTATCACCAGCAATTGATAAAATTTGTGTAAAAGACTTAACAAACTGTCATTGCTCTCGCTGAAAAAAATTCTAGTGCAACAGAAGTAGATCCATTGTTGGAACTGCAAAAATAAATCATGTTACAATGCAATTAAGCACAACTGAGTTATAATGTAGTCTGATGCATTGTATTATAATCAATACAAAAGAAAAAGTACCTGTTTATGTTTGGCTGCTTTTGTAGATCAAATGGCGCAACAGAAGTAGGCAGCATTTGTAAGTCTGTCACCGATGCATAACTTGAAAGTGTGCCTTTTCTAAAAAGCAATACAAAAGCTAATTATGCAAGCAAAAGACTACACATTGTACATGTTTACAGGCATATACTCAATGTCCTGCAATACACAAAATAAATCTCATTTCTGAAAAGTACACTTTGCTCAGCACTATTTCCAAGACAAAGCTAACATGTACAATTACATTCTAAAGCAATTTTTGGGCACAACATAGCTACAGCCTTTATACTAGCACATAATGACTGCAAGGCAGATAAAGTAAGCCTAGATTAGCTTATTAATCCATTTTAGGGTGCATGGACATACAGACCCTCAAAAGATGCACACACCTAAAAATCCATCGCACGTTATAAGTGCCAACTGGCAATAGTGAAGACCATCAGCATGTGTGAATTCTTCAGTGGTCAGAGCTTTGTCTTCTACAACACCAGAAATCAACAAATAGTACTAAGTAAATACAAATAAGTACCCCAGAACAGTAAACTGTACATTTTTACATTTGCAGGTTTTTCTGTAATAAAGCCCTAGTATGTGTAAATACATGTGCTTACCGAGCCAGGAAGGAGGCCAAACTTGTTGAAAGCTGAGCAATCTCCTCTTTTCATGTACACTTCGTTTTCCTCTGCTGGGCACCAGATGGTTGCTTTCTCTTCACTGTAGCTTCCATCCTATCAGAAATACAAGCTGTATTAATGCAGAAGAACAGCTGTGTGTAATGTACATATAATACATGTACACTTACAGGCACAGAAATATAGATGAAGTACTGCCACAATGCTTCCGAGGTAAATCGCAAAGTCGGACGATTGTTGTATTAAAAGCTGTTGCAGGTAAAAACAAATTCAGTGACAACATCATATTCACTGGACATGTCTATCCAGGTCACTTCTGCTGAGAAGTCAGATCTGAGCCCTGCCGTCCAGATTAACCCCTTTATTCCTTTCCAATGGATGTTGTCCAATGTCACATCATCCTTTTGCTGGATTCTGTCTTGGGAATGGAAATCAGACAATCTGTATCCAAGCCAAGAGTTCAGCAGCTCATTCTTTCCCTAGATAGATGGCAAAGTCAACCAATTTGGTTTCCCTAGGACTAAACTCTCTCCCCTTGCACTGACAGCAGTGGCTTGTTTTAGCTCCGCTGGTGCTGCTGACTATAGGATCTGCAGCCCCTAGGCAAATAGCCCTTACAAGTTAGGGAAATCTCTCAACATACCCTTAGGTGTGATTACATGGAATTTTAAAGAAATAAATTGCCACATATAAGCTAGTGTTAAGTGATCTACTGTGCACACGTCAGTAGAGTTGGTGTCTGGGCACAGGGCATGAGGTTAAGGATGAGGTCCGTCTACTAGGCCTGTATCAAATTTCCACACTACAGAATACTGTCAAATTCCATGCATATGAAAGCAGCTGTATAGATGCAGCTGTGTTCCTGAGAAATAAATGCAACACCAAATTCAAAATTTAAACTCCTATAGTGAAGCCCAAATATAAATAAGTTGTATAATAAAAGGAAAAAAAAATCTTTGCATATACAAATTTAACTCTCAAGAAGTCAAAAACAGTCTTGATGTACTGGAGTAGTACGAGAGTCGCTGTTTAACTAGTCTTCTGCTGTATTTGGCTTTAATGAAGATGGATACACCTCCACCTTTGGTTCTTTGATGCTCCTTTGAGGTCTGAATGTGACGAAGGCACTGTAGCCTTGCACAGCCATGTCTCAGTGACTGCACAGAAGCGAGCATCTTCCAAGGTGGATACAGCAGTGATCTCATTGCTGGCACAGTTACAGATGAGCAAGCAGATCTGTTAAAATTGGGGTACTTTCTTTTCATATACAACACACACTGAGTCCATACTTCTCAACTGTACTGAGTTTTGCAGAATGTCCAGATTTTCACCTCCATACTTTTGTTTTTCTTCTCCAACAATTTGTGGATTTTCTGGCAAATCAGAGGACTGAAGTCACTAAATATCATACATTTGAATTTCAGAATTCATATATTTCAGAAAATGGATGCAAACACAAATCCTGATATTCTAGCAATGTTCTAAGTTTATGAGATAAATATGTAAAATATGTCCCTATTTTTGTGCCTTTGTCCACACATTATTGTGGTCTTTGTCCAGATTTCTTCTGCTAAGAGTTAAGAGGTATGCTAACAGTGCTTAAGAGTGTAGCTACTTATTGCTTAAGTGGAACAGCTTGTTTAAATTCTTGGCTTTAAGCAACAAGTTCCAACTGTCAGAGCAAAGTAAGCAACAAACTGCAAGTCATAACATGGGAAAGGGCAAACAAGCAATCGCGCAGCTGCAACCGTGGAAATGCTCAGACGCAAACGTGGAAGTCTCGTTCTTTTCTCAAGTAGAGGCTAGAGTATCAACATGCACTTACATAAATTCTTATGTAAAACAGTTTTCATACTGCATCTGTGATTTGCAACACCACCACCCTCACAAATATGTTCCCACCTGGCTACTGCTGCTGAAAATAAACCTACTAAAATGACATGCAATAAGTAGGAAGGCATCTACTTACAGAAATACTTAAGTTTTTATTAGTGTGTGCTTTTTGAATTTCTGCTTCCTTCTCTTTAAAAGTTCAGGGTTGCAGCACTTTAGGCCACCATATCAATGCCTGCACTGATCACTGGACCATGGAATGCCTGAAAGCCTTGTTTACAGATACCCACTTCATACCAGAAATCTTCTTTATAAAATAAATGTCGGAGACACCCATCAGATGCCCTCAGAAATTCGAGAGAAGAAAAAACATTTATAAAATATACATGCCTAGCTAGATACCTCCATTTAGCAGTACTAGAATTAGGTAGACATTTATACAGTTAATCCCTCGGGCCAATCAGGTAAAAGCACAATAAGGCTTCTACCAGAAGTTTCCAACTTGGATGGATTGAATTCCTTGTTAATAAGTTCACTAATCCTGAAATGTTCAACAAAATACAGACAAAAGTGTACAATACAGGAAAACTTTGCATAACTACTAACATATTATAATACACTACTCTCTTATCACACTGCATTATTATAGAAAGGGGACCAAACCAAGAATTGGCAAGCTGCAATTAATATCCAAACAAAGTTATAGGATCAAGAGTTCGCAGATTTATAGGAGGTTACTATGCTAGTGGCCATAGAACATTTACTAGGTTAGCCATGTTATACCCATGATCCCACAGGCCATTTTCCTTTGGCCTAGACTTCTGAGAAATAGATTCCAAATAGTAAAGGGTTCAGCATAAATCTATAAACCCATGTAGTAGTACCATAAACACTCAAGAAATTACTAATAAATGCAAACAATAATATGCTGTGGGGTTAAATCCTCCCCAAAGACTGCTTCAGTAGTTTCCCCATGTATGCACAACCACCAAAATGAAACAGTTACCCTAATGACCAAAAGCAAATGACATCAAAATGAATTATTTTCCAAGGTTTCCTTAAGCAGTTTGTCCTTGTATGCAAAAACACCAAAATGAAACATTTTCCCGAATGACCCATTCAATAGCTTGTCCATGTATGTACATAAGGAGCAAATGACATCAAAATGAATAATTTCCCCCAAGGTTCCCTTAATTACTTTTCCATGTATGCAGAAGCACCAAAATAAAACATTTTCCCCAACAACTTCTTCAGCAGTCTGTTTGTATGCATAGTAACCACAAAATTACATTAACCACAAAATTACATCGAAATTAATCATTCCCCCCAAGAATTGCTTGCGTACTTTGTCCATGTATGACAAGCACAAAATTAAAACATTTTCCCCAACGACTTCAGTACTTTATGTATGCACAAGCACTAAAATGAAACATTTTGTCCAATGACCCCTTCAGTCAGGTTTGTTCATGTATGCACAAGCACCACCAAATGACATCAAAATGAATCATTTCCCCCCAAGGTTCCCCTTAATTACTTTTCCATGTATGCACAAGCACAAAAATAAAACAAATTTCCCCAGTGACTTCAGCTGTCTGTATGCGTAGTAACCACAAATTCCCCACAAGGATTCCTTGCATACTTTGTCCATGTATGCACAAGCATAAGAATTAAACATTTTCCCCCAACGACCCCTTCAGTACTTTGTCCATGTATCCACAAGCACTAAAATGAAACATTGTCTCCAATGACCCAGTCAGGTTTGTCCATGTATACACAAGCACAAAAATGAAACAAACGACTTCTTCAGCAATGTTTGTATGCACAGTAAACACAAAATTACATCAAAATGAATCATTTCCTTCAAGGTTCCCTTGTACTGCTTCATGTTAACGTTCACTAAACTCAACACTTCTATAGATTAACTAGGCAAAAATTTTAAGCACCTAAGGATGTAAAAGATAGAACACATTTTATTCTGTCTCTGGAAGACTGACATGACCAAAACACATTGTGATAAGATACTTACATTTTCAGTTCACTTGCCCTGTGGCAGTAATAACAGGGAATTCACTTGCCCTGTGGCAGTAATAACAGGGAATTCACTTGCCCTGTGGCAGTAATAACAGGGAATTCACTTGCCCTGTGGCAGTAATAACAGGGAATTCACTTGCCCTGTGCCAGTAATAACAGGGAATTCACTTGCCCTGTGGCAGTAATAACAGGGAATTCACTTGCCCTGTGGCAGTAATAACAGGGAATTCACTTGCCCTGTGGCAGTAATAACAGGGAATTCACTTGCCCTGTGGCAGTAATAACAGGGAATTCACTTGCCCTGTGGCAGTAATAACAGGAATTCACTTGCC
Organism: Protopterus annectens; assembly: GCF_019279795.1. Taxonomy (NCBI): domain Eukaryota; kingdom Metazoa; phylum Chordata; order Ceratodontiformes; family Protopteridae; genus Protopterus; species Protopterus annectens. The sequence continues at coordinate 913,980,294 of NC_056741.1, read as the reverse complement.
CTGTGGCAGTAATAACAGGGAATTCACTTGCCCTGTGGCAGTAATAACAGGGAATTCACTTGCCCTGTGGCAGTAATAATAGGGAAGCAATGATTTAAAAACATTAATACAGTGCACGGTTAAATGTTACCAAAGGGTTACATTCCAAGAAGCAAAAGAAGATGTAGAATATAGAAAGAAGGAAAAGTGTACAAGCAAACATGACTGTCTGAGTGCACCTAAAACAATCCTGCTGTCTGCTTTTATTGCCCAACCTTTCTGATCTACGCAGTGGGAGGAATTCTTGTTCAAAAACCTCAATGTCCTCCCTATATGTGTGAGACGTATTATGCATGAAATTGTTATTTCGACCAAAATCACTACCTTCCCTATTCCTTTCAAAAGTTACCCCCTTAGTGTTGTTATGATACCCTATATCCTGTGGTAATCCCAAGTTGTGAAGTGGGGAATGATAAGCTTTAGGTAGGGAATAAGCACTTGTAATCAAGTTCATCTATTTTTATTTTTTTATGCTTACATGCTAAATTATTTTTGACCATCTGTTCTATTTTGTCAAAAATGGCATCATAGCTAGACAAACTGCTCTCAAATAACAAATAATTAGTAAACTCCTATCAAATAACAAATCATTAGCAAAAGAAGATGAAAACTGTAGAAAGAAGGAAAAGTGTACAAGCAAACATGCCTGTCTCAGTGCATCCAGTGTTGTTGCTTATTACAAGAGATTAGAGAACACATTGGCATTCTTAAAAGATATGTCAGCCATGTTGGATTTTCTAGGCAGTACTATTTTAAGTAGTAAAAAAAAAAACACAACAAAGAACTCACTATGGCAACAGTAACTGCAAAACCAACCACTGTGAAAAGAACACCAAAAATATGGTAAGCGCTTCATCATTCTTTAATAAAGAAATTATACAGACAGTATATTTAGAAGTTGTTACTACATTTTTAGTGTTCATCTCAATGGTGGCTGGTTTCTTTTCAAACATACGACTGCCGTTGCGTTTGCGTAATTGTGTTTCGTTTGTTGGTGGGTTTTACTACAGATTTTAAATGCTCCACATGCCACTGCTGCTTAATTTCTACACTGGATTGGATTGGAAAACAGTACTTTCTTTACCACCAATACTGGATACCGGGCAGTTGAGAGAGGTGTGCGTGTCTTGCTCACACTCAGAAGATTACGTCCATGGTAGGTTCAAGTAACTTATGTGATTTTTTAAAAAAAAGAAAGCTGTTTGAGGAAAGGAAAAGACAAATAAAAGCCACAATACTGGCATGAAGCTCGCGAGTGGTACACAAGCACTTGACCCCCCCAAAAAAAAACAATGCTCTTGTGATTAAGTTGCAAAAATCAGTGAAATTGCTACTAGTTCACTTTCTTCATTATTATACTGTGACATTATTACAATAACCAACCGGTAGCATTTTTTTTTTAAACTTACTTACACATACATTCAGGAATTTCAGGTTCAGGTACAAATCTCTGCAGCAACACAAGATGAGCCAGGTCAGTCAGTGGAGGTTAGAACTTAAGATTAGACTGACCATACCCATGTACTCGCTATTAATGTTGGCTGTCTACTCTCGCATTCTCACGCTCTCTCTCGCAACTAAAGCGGGACCAATCAGCAGCCATTGGTTTGTAGCTAATCATGGATCCTACAGCCAGCCAGATTTTACCCCCACTCCAGATAAACTGTACTGAAATGTGTACAGTCAGTTTGCCTCCCGATGTCCCTGCTTGTAGCACGATGGTGCAGGGAGGTATGTCTCATGTCATTTAGTCCCATGTGTACTATGACTGTCGAGATAGGTGTTCAGTGTTATTGCCGAACTGCAAACCTCTCCCCTATCTCAACCCATGTTAAAACCCGTTCCTAGGTTGGCTTTTGGTGTTCGATATTACCGTTTTCGAACTTCCGTGTTCGACAAAAGTGCAGTCGACGGAGTTCGCTTCAAACATCTGATAGTAAACTATATATATATAAATATATAAACTATATATATATATATATATATATATATATATATATATATATATATATATATATATGGGATCCGTAAAGATCCCCGATGGCACCGAACATACATAACCGAAAGTGCTGTTCACGGAAGCAGCACTTTCGGTTATGTATGCTGGTTGTGCCGGTCGCACTACGGTGCAGTTAAGAGAGAATTCCCTTTTCCCCACTGTAGTGCGACCTTGGAGTGAGAATATAAAA
>NC_056741.1:913943066-913975566 GCF_019279795.1 Protopterus annectens | reverse complement strand
ATAACTATCCCTGACTAGGAGAAGGAAGTGTTGAAGTGCTTCCTGGTAGTCCTGGGGGTCATGGATAAGAGTCATTAGCCAAGGTTCAAGTAGCTAGCCTGCATCACATGCAAAACAAAGGCAGAAGAGGACCCATAACAGAAAAGGTGGTATGATTACTTCCTACTATCTAAACCCCTGTAAAGATAATGAAATATCTATGGTTAGGAACATTACCAATGTGGTGACCGTGAGGAATCCTATGGAGCAGGAAAAGGCAGCACAGAGAGCTTGTGTGCCAAATATAGGAATCATGGGTACTGCCAGGATGCTTGGCTGACACTTTGGTGATGCATCCTTATGCAGCTAATGGAGTGGTAGCCCTTTCTGTTCCAACACAGCTCCCTCTGTGGCCCATATAGGGCTCTAATGGCAACATGGCTGCATTCTGTTGCACCATGCACCTAAAGAAATCATGCCATTCCTTAGAAGGCATGCATGGTACTGGCTCAGTCCTGAAGTGGCAATGAGAAATAGATGTATTGATCTACATGTGCCAAGAGTATGTTGGGAAATTGCTGAAGTATCCTCAAGGCACAAGCCAATGAGATGCCCAATATGTTCCCACTTTGTTTTTGGAATGTATCCATGGCAAGTATAGTGAGGTTTATATGTACATTGGTAATCCACAAGTATAGAGAGACCATGTATCCTCCCTGTCCCATCTGTGTGTCATAGGAACTCACCAAGGTCTGTACTACATCCCTGTGCATGCTAAACCTGTCTAAAATGTCTTAATTAACAAACTTCAGATTGGTAAGTCTGTGCTTATATCATGTAGTAAATTTAAAACAAAATCTCTGGCCACATAATGGGAATACAGGATTCATTACTGTAGATAGTAGGTGGATGGGCAACATTACTGAAGATTTGGATATGAATTTGCAAGAGTTAAAGAAGCAGTTCCTCACAGATAGGCCTCATTGAGGTCATGAAGAGATGGATTCAAATACATGATTAAACGACAAATGTGGAAGTATTTACTAAGTCTGAAATTATTGTATTTTGAATAATTTTCTTTTATTCATGGTTTAGTGATCTTGTGGTTAGTATGTATGTCGTATGGGTTGTGCAAGGGGAATTGTCTCCTTACAAAAAATACTTTAGATATGTAACAGTTTCACAAGAGACTGTTACTTGTGAGTCATTTTACTTAAATATTTGGTGTTTTGGGACTCGCACTGCAGAATCTTGAACTTTTGATAGGGCACTGCTAAATTAGAAACTGCATCCCCAATCAATTGTTTGCTTCCCTTAATGCGGTGGACCATCCCCACCATGGCTGCCTCCTGAGTATTACTGAACTCTAAATGACCATATGAGGAAACAAAATGGCCTCAGAGGTTAAAAGAACGGTAATAGTGATATAACCATCATTGTAGTATGGTGGATGCATAGAGCTGAACATTTTTGCAACTCTGTGCCTTAATGGTGACCATTTATAATGGTATGCACTAATTTTTGGGCACATTTTCAGACATGCAGGTTAATGATATTGAATACTAAAGGCCTCCTTCTTTGAAGGTACAGGCATGTCTCTAGGTCATTTTGTATGTTTTAATGTAATGGACTTCACATTTTTAGTTATCAGAAAATGTTGGTTAGAAAGTAAGGTGTTAGAATAATTAAGCCTTAGAAAAAGCATGCATTAGGTAGTTATATTAGGTTTACATAGATGCGCATTTTTTCATTTGTTGCATTGTAATACATTTATGGCATCCACTAAGATCAAAATATTGATATAAAATCAAAGGCATACTCTGTTTACATTAACAAAGATGCATTAGAAATTAATGATAGAGTATCTGATTGTTAATTTTGTCATTAATGCAGATTTTCCTTATGAGATGAAATTTGAATGCAACATATATGAAGGCACTCTTGAAATATCTCACACCACAAATGGACAACTGTGTTCTTGGACAAAACAACTTCCAGTGGTTTGCAGTGGCAAGTATAACCTCACTGATGATTACAGACAAAACCGTATTATCTTTACAATTAATGCGGCTTCATCTGAAGATGATGGCAATTATACCTGTGAATTCCGTGGCACTCGTAGAGTTGTGCAAGTATACAATCATGACAATAGTAAGTATTGCTTTGGTTTAACTGACATACTCTGCTATGTAACAATGGGCTTAAATGAAGTACAACAAGGAGGAAAGAAAGAAAGCAATTTAAATTATTTAGACTTAGTTTAGTATTTGTTGTATGTTAACCATAGGTTCCTCATGGAAAACATACTATTAAGACCAAAAGTTTCTGATTGAAATAGATACCTTTTATAACCTTCAGAGTTTATCTTTTCCACTTCTATGTACCCAGTATAATTTTTGGATGGTGTGTATATCATATTACACTCACACAGGTGAATACTGTGGACAAGATTTGGAGATATGCTACAAACTTGTCAGAGAGAGTGGAAAGAGAAATTTGGGGAAAAGGTCTGCTCTGGATTAAAATACACCAGCTGTATTATGACACACCATAGCTTGTGCTAAGTACATATACAAATGAGCTACATGGCAGGAATAATAATGCTGCTGCGGTTCAGGGACAACCAGATTATAGTAATACTGTTAAGAGTAATAGAACTGCATTACAGTCACACACCTGTGCTGCCAGAAATGACTCTACTGTGATGTTATAGAAATTTTGTCTGTAATCCAACAGCCATCTTTCTAGCATATGCATACTCACCCACATGACAGTAAAGCAGCATTTTGATATATGTCCCATAAGTGCTCCCACAGACAATAGTATGAAGACCCCCCTACCCACAGCACAGCAATATGTAATATGAATACATATAAATACTGCATTTATGTATTTGTGTGCATATATATAATAACTTTGTGTGTGTGTATCTGTGTCTGTGTTTGTGTGTGTATACACACACACACACACACACACACACATGTATGTGTATGTGTGTGTGTGTGTGTGTGTGTGTGTGTGTGTGTGTGTGTGTGTGTGTGTGTGTGTGTGTGTGTCTGTATATATGGGTCTACTTTGATTCACAAAAATTACATTTCAGCGAATCCAAGTTGGCTGGCTGCACTTCTCTGAAACACCATTAAATCGAAAGCACAGACTGCCAAAATCTTTTCCCTGTGAATGGAATGACTTGGCCACCATGGTGAACCTTGTCCTTTTTTCAGTGTAGTGCGATCACAGAGTTGGCATATTTAAGTGGGGGGGGGGGGTGAATACCCTAACTTGGATGGGTTTAGATTTGGTCCATTAATTTTTTTTTTTTTGTGGTGGCCAAGTGGTTCCTTTCACAGGGAAAGGATTTTGGCAGTCAGTGCTTTTGATTTAATGGCATTTCAGAGAAGTGGAGTTGTCCAACTTGGATTTGCTGAAATGTAATTTTGGTGAGTCAACATACACCCATGTATCTACACACATACATTTTATATATATATATATATATATATATATATATATATATAGGGGTTCACTATTTAATTTAATTTAATCATGAATTTCAGTATTTCGAAATTATAATAGCGAAGTCTTGAAATCACAGAACACCAGAAGCGCAAAATTTAAAATCCCAAAGTACAGAGATTTTCAATTAGCGCTTCTGGTGTTGTGGTGTGTGAATGGTAAGATGTGAGTTTGGGTATGTATGCATGCATGTGTATGTGTGCTGGTTAGGGGCTTTAGTGTATGTCAGTGTGTGTTTTGACTGTGATGTGTGTGTGCGAGGATGTGTACAATGTGTGGGAGTGAGTTACTTGTGTGTGTCTGATTGTGCAATCTCGGAGTTAGTATATATAAGTATATATAAGTAGAAGGGGTGTGGGGGGTGCTTATCTGTAGTGTAGGATAATATATTTGAGTTGGGGGGGAAGTTGTGTGCATGTGTTTGTGTGTGCTGTATCTGTAGTGTACCGTCGGGATTTTGAATTTCGAGGTTTTAGGGTTTTGGCGTTTTGTGTGTTCGGCTATGTAATTTCAAAATACTGAAATTCGGGATTTCAGTATTTTGAAATTACATATTGAATCCATATATATATATATATATATATATATATATATAGCTATGCGTTTATGCTAATTCATCAAAGCTTACTTTCACAGATATCCATGCATTATCAAAAAATAATCAGAACATGGACTTACTGAAGAAAGTAAACTTACTCAAAATAATGATTTTTACAGTGGGATAAGCTCTCTGCACCTCCCCACTGCCTCCTCATCCCCACTTACTTAAATAGGCCAACTCTGAGATCACAAATACTGCAGAAAAGTTAAAATTCTCTACCTCTGATATTCTGCAATCATGTGAAAACTCTCCCTTTTCCACTCACTCTTTTTTTTCTACATTTGGAGAGCAGTTGGCAGTACTGTCAATCTTGAAGTCATCAGGGCTTTTCCGTTTATGACCTAACCTCAGCCAGTGCTGTTTGATGTGAACACTTGTGCCACAATGAAAGGCTCAGCTGTGTGCCCATCAATGTGTGTGCAGAGCTGGATCCAGCAATAGGCGACCTAGGCAGTCCCCCAGAGCCCACTGACTGGGAGGGGGCTCACTGGTCAGGGGTGGAGGTCTGCCACAACATTTAGTTTTTAATTAAATACAAAAAAAAAAATTCTTCTTTAAGGGCATTCATTCTTCTTTAAGAGAATGAATGCCCTTTGGCGTTTGGATTAGTGTGTGTGAATGCACACACCTCCTGCTGTTACAATGGATGCCTTTGGCCTTTCCATCTGGTCTGTACTCCTGAAGTTGCTTCTGTTTTTCTGTGTCAGTGCACATACAATTTAAACTTAATGAGCTTACCTTCCTGCCACTTCAGGATTAAGGAAAGTGTGTACAAAAAAATGACGGCATCTCTAACTTTGCAAGAGTGTGTCTGTGTGTGTGTGTGTGTGTGTGTGTGTGTGTGTGTGTGTGTGTGTGTGTGTGTGTGTAATTTTGAGTGAAGCTCTTGTTTTTAGTAACCAGCTCCGTAAAACATCATATACTTAAACAACTACATGTAACAACATCTGAAATCCAAGGGACTGAGCAGTTTGTTGGATAGTTTGAATAAGACTTCATCTACTTCAGGATTTGTGATCTGTGATACACTATAATTAACATCTACAAATAAATGCTTAATGCACCATACAGTATATGGAAATAATAATAATACTAATAAAATTATACAGAAAATAATAATAATTGTGACGCCCCTGCACTGGCCCAGTAATCAAGGATCCTCAATCCTCACTACTGGCAACAATGAGGGATGTACACAATGGGAGGATTACAAGTACACACATAGTAAATACAATTTCCCTTAAGAGCACACAGAGTCCACAGTCAGTCTGGGGCTGGTTTCTCCCTTTTTATCCAGATCTCCAATAAGACTCCCCACTGGCACAGCTATAGGGTCGAGATCTCAGCTGAGTGGTCAAGCCAAAACCTCCAGCACCCTCTCTGTCCAACCAGTGCTTCGTGTCCCTATCCAGGTAGCTGACAGACACACACACACACACACACACACACACACACTTTGAGATTTGATTTATATACAAACACACACCCCTGGGAAAGGCTTGCATAGATTTACTAGCGATGTCCCCTTCTGTCCAGACTATAAGGTAGTTATCACTTCCACCAAACACTCTTTATTAGCTACTATAAGGTCTTTACAAAGGGTGTCCAATCTTACTGTGTAACATTACTATTAATCCAAATGGTAATATCGACCAAAACTTGCAAGGCTATTTAGGGTATTTAGGGGTGGCCTGTACAGTGTCACCAAATACATATGCAAGTATTCTAAGGGCTTAAATAGGTATCACAAATATCAGGCACAAAGATAGGTTTAAATATATTTAATAATAAATAATAAAAGAACAAGACAATACTCAGTCAACAAACACAGTTACTTCAGAGTTCAAAATCACAGGAAATATTTTAAAACAACATTGCAGGACAGTCTCAAATAAATACAGAAAACATCTAAACTAATCTTTATTATATTCCTATCTATATCTAAAAGAGATACTATGCCCTAAATCTTACTTTCAGACAACAAGCAGGCAGAAGTGCAGATGATGATGATGAGTGGATGTTCGTGCTAGGGCCAAGACAAAATACAAAATTGAAATTCTCTCTCTCTGAGAGAGTTCTTAAATTAATATCACATATTACTACTGGGTTAGCATGGATGACATCACTCTTTGTCATCTGACTTCAGTTCTCAAGCTAATCAGAAACTTAACAGGATTTAACATCTCTGTGTGAGAAATACATATCTCTCAGATCTGTGCAGCTGCTAGGAAGTCATAAAGCAATAAAACACTTTTTACATTTTAAACCTAGTAACTACTTCTGTCCAAGACAATAGAAAAAACTTCTAGCTCTAGACATCCTGTCTCCTTGCTGCATAGAAGCTAACTTTTATAGCACATCGTAAAGCACTTAATTTCAATTTATTTTCTTGAAGTTTTGAAAGTTAGTCTTTTGTGTTCTAGCATGGTATGTTGTGGGTACATTCTTGAATCTCAGTACATAACATACAGTTCTGTATAAATCATATTAATATTCACAAATGACATAGAATTATTTACAAAATTCCAGATAGTTGGGCTGGCAGTCTTTACCCTATGTCACAATAATAATAATAATAATGATGGTTAATAATAATAATAATAATAATAATAATAATAATAATAATAATGATCAGAAAAATGTTTTCTTGTCAGAATGTTCTTGCATTCTCTGTCACAGTTAGATTTAACACTTCATAGCTCTTTACCAGTTTCACTGTCAGATTAATTTTTGCAGCAAGCCTGCCTGTTTATGGTAGTTACTAATTTGCTTGCTAATAATTCAAACAAATCTCCAAAATCTTATTTTCTGAGGCATGAATCTATAGTTATTGGTCTGATTCATACATAATTTGAATTCAAATAATGACAAACTTTCTTTTTCATTTTTGCACATTTTAGGACCCCCATTAGAACACTTTCTCTTTACCTTCCTTACTATTCCTAACTATCACTATTACCCATCGCTGTCCTTTCCTTCATCTATCAATGCAGGTTCATCCTTGTAGGCAGGTTGGTATGGGTGCTCTTGACAAAGGGCCCATACCCCTCAGGACAGTCCTTCCTTATGGTAATGATTCAATATATGATCAGCATTAGACAAATTGTGATGGGCAAGTTGGAGGGGGCACCATTTATAAAGGGTCCACCCCTCTCAGGGCAGACCTTAATAGAAACAAATGAACATTTGAGCAATACCAGACTCATCTTAGTTGGCAGGTTGTTGAGGGTGCCATTGACAAAGCCACCTCCCCCCATGGCAGTACTTCCTTGTAGAAATAACCGGCTATACAATCAGTACTAAACTCAATTGTTACTGAGCTATAAACCTTTAGAAATGCATTTTAAAAGCAATAGCATGATCAATTCCTTCATTAGATGATTCACTAATTGTAAGTCCTATATTCCATGATGAATTTTTGGGATAACATACAGGCAAAACTTTTCTGGATTCCAAAGATTTCATTGCTATCATTAATTTAGCACAGATATAATTTTCATTTCCTTTACAGTTAAATTCAGCTTGTGATACCTTTACATCACCTCACTGATACTTATGTACAGGTATAAAATACTGCATCTATATTCATATTTGTGCAGTTTCCTGTGAAACAACTAAAATTATGCCACTGTGAAAATTATTTTCATCATCCTCAGATGCACAGAAGGATTGCGATGCTTGGTGTTTGAGGCACAAAAACTGTGTAGGTCTTCATGTATACAAAGATAGTCCTTTCCTTGCACATTAATAGATGACATATAGTTTGAGTGCCTAATACATAGTTATTTTTAAATAATTACTAGAAACATTTAAGAATTTGTTTGTATAACAGAAAGAATTACCTTCAATGTCTAAGTCAAAATAACTTGGCATAGCACATTCATGCCAATGATGAAAAACTTAAGCATACTCTTTATAGACATTTCTGTATTTGTTTGCAGGTTAATAGTAATTATGATGCACTTTAAATGATGTACATATATGCATACACACACACACACACACACACACACACACACACACACACACACACACACACACACACACACACACACATATATATGTACTGTATGTATAGTTACATCTTTACTATTTGATCCACACTTTGCTTAATATCAGGAAAAACATGTTTATCATATTCTTTCACTGCGTTTAAACTCCCATCAGTTTATTGGCTATCTATATAATGCTAACATGGTACAATTATTGTACATTGCATGTTTTAAAAAGGCTTTCCTCACAATTAAGTACTTTGAATTTTATGTTTGCCTTGCATTTTTCTCCTGTAATTTGTAAAAAAGACATTCATCTGACATATCTGGTCAAGTCTGAAGACAGACATAATAACAGAATTATAGTTCATGAATGCTATATTTGCTTTGTTCCAAGTAAGATAAATAAGAAGGAGAAACATTCTTAAAAACTTATTTCAAATGTTCCCTTAATGATGCTTCCAAAAGATGTAAACCAAATGATGTTGTTGTTGTTGTTGTTTGTCTTTCGGCTTTTTCCCAGTAAGGGGTCACCACAGCAGTGGTGATTGGCAGTAGATTTTTATGAAACGCCGAGGTGCCAGCTCGACTCCCAACCTTCAATGAAGGCACGCCCATTTATGCAAGCATGTCTTTCGAACGCTACCCAACCGCGGGGAGGACATGCAGACTCCACATCAAAGGCACCCCCAAGCCACACCGAGAATCGAACGGGAGAACCTCTTGCTGTGAGGTAACAATGCTACCGCCGTACCAAACTGTTTTAATTTGACTATGTTATAATAAATATCAAGTTACTGCTTTTAAGACCTAGGATCTCTAGTTCACAGTGAATATGCAATACAACACCTTATTCAAGTCTTTATGTTACGAATATATGCACCAAACTTATTCAATGTATAAACAGTTTTACTTTTAGTATTTTCACTTGCGGAGGCATGATTTCTTTTTTTCTTCAGTGTACTTTATTTCACTGAAGTGAATGGAAAATATTTGTACAAAGATAAGAGTTAGTGCCAGCATTTGTAATGTATTGTAAATATAAACAAATTTTAGTGAACAGCATACTTATAAAGCCTTATGCTGTTTTGAAAAATGCTGTTTTTGTCATAATGAATTGATAGAACTTATGGAATAGTTAAAAACAAGAACTGAACTTCAGTAAAACTGCCTTGACAGATACCAACACAACACATAAATGCAGTTTTGTTGTACATTAATTTGTGTGTGTGTGTGTGTGTGTGTGTGTGTGTGTGTGTGTGTGTGTGTGTGTGTGTGTATGAAATGTCCTAGTTAGGGATGCAGGTTTGTTAATTTGCTCAGGCACAAACCCTGTGCCTTAGTTACAGGAGACAAGAGCCCTATTCCTCTACACCAACTACCAGAGCACTCAAAGGATTGAGTTTCAGTGCATTTTCAAGGAATTGGGAGCTTCACTGTATTTTCAAGGAATTTTGAGCTTCAGCACATTTTTAAGTAATTGTGAGCTTCAGCACATTTTCAAGAAATTGTGAGCTTTGGCGCATTTTCAAGGAATTTTGAGTTTTGCTGCATTTGCAAGAAATTGTGAGCATCAAGGGAAGAGACATTTATTGCTGCTCATGCTAAGTCTATTTTCAATGTGCAAATGTTTCCTTTAGCAAAAGGTCAACACTGTTTGTGCTATAGACCATGAAAGCAGTGTTAGTAGGACAAAATGTAGCATGCCTGCTTTTGATGCACAAGAATATGGGTGCTACTCTCACACCATGTAGATGGAGTACTGATATTGTGCTATACTTTAAGAGTGGATGATGTGGGGGTGCTGCAGTCCTGAGTGTGTCTTCCTTTGGATGAGATGCCTAGTAACTATGAACCTGTTGTAGGTTTGCCATCTATTCCCTATTTCAATATTATTAGTATTTTAATGTAACCTAGGCAATTTATTCTTCAAAGGCAGCAGGCCCTGAATTTGTAGATGAAAAAATGAAACATAACATTGTTTGCTAGCAGCAACCTCTTCATAAGCATGAAGTAGCAAAGAGTTTTTCCTGTTGGCTCAGGCTGCCTCAAGTGACTGACTGAAAGGGAAAGATGAAAGTGAACTTCTGTGAAGACATTAACCCAGAAGCAAGTTTTTTAAAATGTGTATGTGTGTCTCTCTCTCTATATATATATGTATATATATATATATATATATATATATATATATATATATATATATATATATAGATATATATAGATATATATATATATTTTTTTTAATAGCGCTAGAGGTGTAGCTAGCTATTCTGGTGTCAGGTGCTATCTCCTGATCTGGTGTTGCTCATTGAAGTAAACAAAAAACTCTTCCTTTTAAACTGTAGCAAACTGCTTGTTACATTTGTAACAAGCAGCTGCTACAATTATGCCACACACAGAGTGCTAAAGTGATTGAATTTTAACTGCAAAACACCAACATTGAAAATAAGACAGATCATCAAGGCATCTACCAATAGCACGCCATAGCACTTTAAACTTGGGGCAAATGCCCCCTTTACCCCAACTTAGCTATTCCTTTGCATGATATTTTGCTTACCACTTCTCCAGTATAGAAGGGTAAACTTTTTAAAGTGTGTGTGTGTGTGAGTGTGCACTCTCTCTTGTGAATGTGTGTGTGTGTGTGCGTGTGTGTGGGTGTGTGTGTGTGTGTGTGTGTGTGTGTGTGTGTGTGTGTGTGTGTGTGTGTGTGTGTGTGTATGTAATGGGGTTAAAATAAATTGTTGTAATCAGTATGTTTTTATTTTATTACAAGTTCATATTTGAACTGAACACATTCAATAAATGTTGCTTTAATTGCTTTTTACAGAGGCTGTTGGTGAATGCAAGTGAGTGATCTTGCTGTCATTTCCTCAAGAAAAGCAGCCGGCATTCTGGTTTTGCATAACTAATGTGGCTATATCTCTGTACTTCCATACTAATTATATAATTATAACTCTGAGGTTACCCACCCTTAATAAAATGGTGTATTTCTTTTCTCTGAGGATGTACAACTTAAGAATTAGAATATTTAAGTTGTGACATTATGTTAAGGATTCTTGCGAAGCAACAGATGTTCCTCTCCATCGTAAAAACACATCAATGTTCATCTTACTGCTTTTCAGGACTGCAGTGGTTATTCTGATTTCTTTTTTTTTTTTTTTGTCTTCCCGACTTTGGCAAAATTGTATTCAGCATTGAAAGTGGGAATCAGTTAAGATGTACTGGATATACTAAGTAGTTATTGCCTAACAAATGACTGTGGAATATTCTCTAGTTGTTTATTACTATTACTGATTTGCCTCATTTTAATCATCTGTTATAATCAATTACACCTCTCCATATTTTACTAGTTAAGCTTTCTGTTCCAGCCCTTTTATGACATGAATTAACATTTATAATAATGGCATAGTTAATACTAATACTAATATGAGAAAACACTTACTCACCTCCGCACCTTTATCAGTAACAGCCCTGATTCGAATTAGAGGTGTCAAGGTTCTGCAAGCCTGCTTACCAAGCTGACCGATCTATTATGGCTTGTTATTTAATGTATGTTTCTTGCATTTTATTGGATGTGAGGGAGAGGCTTTAGCATAGCCAGGATGTTGGGATAAAAAAAAAAAAAAAAAAGATTTCATTTAAGTCTTTCTCTAAAGTCAATCTGTGCTAGTAGACAATGTAATGGGCGTGATTTAGTTTGTTTCATGCATTCCAAATTCCACCAGTGTTTTTTATTCCACAGCTTTTCACCAAGGCCACTCTCTGTATGAATATTCAACCATCTTACTATTCTTACCTCTAAGTCATCTTGCTTCTGTTTTAACTCTTGTATGCCTTCTCTAAAATATGCTATTCTTTCAAACTTTGTTAATTTATCATAAGCACTTATACATGTCTATGTTACCTCTCTTCCTTCCTTATGAGCTTAGTTGTATGTATATTGTATTCCTTTGGTCACTCTTCATATATTTCTCCAACAGACCTTGCACCATTTTACGATTTTTTGTAAACATAATTTTTTATCAGCATCTTTTTAAAAGTATGTTTTCTGGAGCTGTACATCATCTGACATAGTTATGCCAAGATTATTTGCATTTTTATTGCTTTTATCTCTCATTACTCATTAGGTATGGGGTTATATAATCCTAATGTATTAACTAGCAGTATTTTGCATCAAATCAAACCTACCACTTAACTAATATTTTTTCTGACTATGTTAAGTCTGTTTTCATGCAATGTTTTTGCAAATGTTTGTCATCTGCACAGATGCATACCCTTTCATGTAATTCCTTTGTATCTCACTTACACCGACCCTTAAAAAGACTGCTCCCAGATCTGGAACATATATGTAACTATATAATTTCTTTGCTGCAGGTTTGCTTTATCATTACCCTTAATGATCTTTTGTGCAGATTTCATGATCTGTCTTCTCCACTTTTGCTAATGAATGCCAGACATTTTAAAAATATTATGTTTTCCAGCCCATTTTATTAGATGATTTTACAAATGGCACTAAGTATGCACATACCATGTTGCCTGCCTTAAGTGGTGGAGAGTCATAGGTATGGAATCACAAAACAAGCAATTGCAGGCCTAGAAATTAAAGGCATTAAAGTGACCATATAGGTCTCAGAGTTAATGTCCTTTCACACACTATTGCAGGATAGTGACTGACAATTTTTAATGTGAACAAATAAATCATCTGTGATTGATGTGGCCAAAAACATGTTCTATATCCTGAAACTTATAAAATCTATAGAAAGCTTTCCTGAGATTGAAGCTTCACTATAATCTTTATGAAATGTTTACAGTAAAAATAGTATTGCCAACTATTGTGACAAAAATATATGATAAAACCTTATAAGAAATGTACCCTTTAAGACATTCATTTAGATGACTAAGTAAATATGTTTGTTTTGTTAGCTGGCATAAATTATTTGGTTAGACAGTCATAGTCTGTGAAAGTTCAGAGACCATAAATACAGAAGGGAACTTTTGTGATGCCATTTATTTTACTTGCACAGTAACTTCCAGCTAAATGAAGTTGAACGCTGAGATGTGCAATGTTTTGTTTTCCACAGGTTTTGCAAAATATGAAGGACTGTCATCAAATGAGGTTACAGGTAGGTTATTAACTCAGTTAATTTAGCAGGCATGACTGAGAAGATTGCCAGCTTTTGTTTTGTGAATGTAATGAGAACATTTCACTGATTTTTTTCTTATAAAAATGACACAACTTAATGCAATACTCCAGTATTCAACATGTGTAAGCATTTAACCACATCTGTAATAAAATGTGAGCCAGCCCATTGACACAACTTAATGCAATACTCCAGTATTCAACATGTGTAAGCATTTAACCACATTTGTAATAAAATGTGAGCCAGCCCATAGGCAAAGTACCTCATTGTAGCCTCATTGAACTAAGCTTGGGGAAATACACATAAAGCCTATAGGGCTTGCAGGGGTGGTAAGTAGATGGGTTAATGGCTACCTCTGTTTTTGCATGTGTTGGGAAATCTGTGCATTTGCCTCCTAATATAAGCTTAGAGACTAATACTACTTGCATTGACTTCATACACTCAAAGATACATTGTCCATAGTGTATGAAAAACATTATTCCTATGTTAGCGGCAGGGTTATAGTGCTACCTATTCCAGTATGGCAACCATGTGTGAAGGAACCCTACCTGTAGTAACCCACTACAGCCAATACCAAAGAAATGAACAGCGGTGGTATAGCACTGAGAGAATATAACTGTTACCCCCTTTTCTCTAACCGTATCGGGGTTATATCAAACAGAGTGATTAACTCAGAGATATTCTCTGACATCAGTGCTGCAGTTGTTGGTTAGGAATATTTTTGATTTCTTTGTTAAGAATAATGGGGGTCCTGTTGACATGGTTGGCATGCAGGGCCTTATTACATAGAGAAAAATGTCAATAAAGATTAAAATAGACATTTACAGCAAACTGCAATGCAAAGAGATTTGAAAGGGTGACTTGGGGAAACTATAATACAAGGTTTTAAAAGAAGATGTAAAGATGGGACAAAACCATTTAACAAGATGCACTCCTCACACATACACTATGACATAATGCCACCTTGTGGCAGTTACAGGAGCTGTAGAGCTATACCACATGAGCAATGTGAGTGGAAGAACCTAAACACTTGCAAGGAATGGAGGGCAATGCACTGTCTTCTTATGAAGATTGAGAGAGAGAGAGAGAGAGAGAGAGAGAGATTGTAGAGAGGCATTTTCAAGGGGAACCTGACAGTCTCAGAGGGAAGACAGCCTCTGTTGTTAAAGAGAGAAGTTTGTCTCTCAAGTGGCTCAAGGATTGATTGAGTGAACCATTTACACTAGACTTTTTCAGGTAGCATGATTTTAAAGAAAGTCTGTGTTGAGGCTTTTTGAAAGGAGGAGTAGCCTCCTATAACTTTGATGTGAGTATTGTGATGGGAGCTTTCCCTGTGTTCCATTGAATCATTCAAAAGCAAGTCATGCTTCACTTATTTTTAATGTCATGCAGTGCAACTCAGAAACTTAAAAAAGGTCAAAAAGTTCTTATTTCCAAAGCGAACAAGCCCACTTGCACCCTCAATATGGGTACTTTGTCTCCCCAACTATTATATATACCATCTCTTTGGTTGCACTACAATGGGAAAAACACTGCAATGAACTGACAGTCAGTATAGTTTTGACAATTTGTATTAAAACAGAATCATAGTAAACCTGCTTGACGGGAATGCCTTACCAAAGTGATGGAAAGCCAACAATGCATGATCACTTCATCTCAGTGTATGCTGTGGTGTTTGGAGTGAATGGGTAGTACTGGTGAGTGTACAGACATTGTAGTCTGAGTGCATATAAAAAGCACACATCTTGTGGTTTGAGTGTGCAAGAGATAGCCTTCCAGTTAGGAAGAGGAACAGTTGTTTTGCAAGTTTATAGAGCAGTGATCCTAAGTGAAGGTTGGATCTTTGCTGTATGAGTGGTCTGTTCACCTTCTTTTGTGCAGAACAGTAATGTTCCAGGTTGCATGGGGAAATGTTATAAAGCTACAGACTTTAACAGTGGTCTGAAGGGCATCAAGGTTTTTCTAGGAATCGTAGGACAGCATATTCTATTTGGTACACAAGAATACTTTTAGCCATTCTTGCATTCATGGATAAAATGTGCAACTATCTTCCATCATCAGAGGAAAGGTTTATTGACCTTTTTTTGCTAGTTGATTATGATGGGAGAAGGTTACATTTTGATCATACTGTATTCTTAGGTACCTGAACCATGGTGTAGTTTCAGAAGGCTAGTTGTATTCTTGTTTAATGTGCCACTTCACATGGACTGAGGCTAGTTTTTATTTAGTACAAATATCAACATTTGTTATTAAATAGATATTTTGTGTCATATCGAGATGCTAGTGATCTGAGGCATTTTTCAAGTTATTTAAACACTCAGTTGCTGAGTTATAGGCTGCTTAATTCAACAATATACGAGCTAGTTAATTTTCTAGATGAGCTTAATACTATGTTCTTGGGTGATACCAGCACTATTTTTACATGTCAGAGCTTACTTAAATTAATAAGGTCATGCTAACCATTTAAATCTGTACGAGTTTTTTTTTTGTACCATTGTATAATCTTTTAAAGATAACTAAAGACCAAAAACAAAGGGCCTAACTTTTTAAAAACATTATCACCTTTATTAATCCTTCGGAAATAATTACTGGTGATACCATCACTTGATGTGGCATCTAGCCTCTATTCCTAAAAAAAATAAGCTTTGTAGGTTCACAACAAAAAAAAAAGACCTTGTAGAAATTTGTAATAACTGCCATCATGATAAATAACAAAGATATCTGCACAACATTTTCCTATCTATGATGCTATACAGTTGCACACTTAATTTTGTCTTATATTATCTCAGTCTTAAGTAAAGTATAACACCAGCTTCTAAATGTAAAAGTTAAAGATGAACTGTGTTGGTGTCTTTCTGTTATTTCTCATATCATAAAACCTCTAACACCAAGTTTAAGAACATGAAATGCCCAGCCATTTATCTTAAGATAACACAGCACTGAGACCATAGATTGTTCTTTGCCCCCTAACTGTCATCCTGTGTCCCGCCCAACTGCTCTTATCTTCTGTCTGTTCCATTTTAATGCATTAATAAAGTAATTATAACACCCTCATCATTTTAGAGAGAATGAACTTTGTAAACAAAATTGTCAGGTCTCAAACAACTGGTAGCACTATATTTACATGATATATATTCCATTTTATTGATTATATTCTCAAACAAGGAATAATATAAAATGCAAAGAAAGCTGTATAGCAAGAATCAGTACAGTATAAGACAGAGGTAAGGAGACAGAACTCATCCCCAGCCTCAGTCGATACACTGATATTAAAATGTAATCCATAATCAAGATTCAGACTACTTCCATCCAATCAGAGAACACTGTCACTGATGTCATATAATGCACCATACAAGTAAAGGAATAGTAGTACAGCAAAAATGAATGAAATGCCACTCCACAGTCCCTTAACTTTTTGTAACACTGACCTGTGTGTATGGTAATTAATATAACTCAGTGAACTTGATGATTTACTGTTTGCTGTGTGGTGATCTTCTGTAGCACAATGAGGCCCACTGTAGGCATGTGTGATTTTATCATGCTATTTTGGAACTTCTGGTATGGTCCTTATGATAATGAGCCTCATTCAAATGAATGTTCATGATCTGCACACTTAAGTCATTGCACAATTAACCAATATCAAACTAAGATGCTTGGTCAGCTTTGTGAACTTAAATGAGTACCTTCGAAGTGCAATGAGCATGTGTGGGCAGGTCAATAATCCTGGTCAGAATGTGGGGCATATATTGTTAAAGAGTGACAATATTAACAAATGTAGGCACTATGATCGCTGTGCAGTATTTCATGCCATTACACCATAACACTGTAATGCCACAACATGTATTTTTGGGGTAATGTAGTGGTGATACTGCAACTAGTCATACTTAATAACTGCCCAAGGATGCATATCATGTGTTGACAACATCAATGTGCATGACTGTGAAAGTGCTATTACATTTCTTTGAATTGTGACCTGGTGAATGGCCACGGTTTCCATGGGGACTGATGGTAGTAGGGCTTCAAAGGAAGATATATCTTCAGCTGTCGTGTAGGGAGCACTAGGAAAATCTGACTGGGGACTCTTATGAGGGCTCCCAGTATAAATAGGATGCCTGACATAGTCTTGCCAGGGCAGTGACTGGTGCCACTGGTATACCCTACTCTGATTAGCAGTGTTGGCACCACTTCAGCGACCTGAGGATCCACCATCCTGACATTCTGCACCAGCAGTGCACGAAGACAAATATGCAGATATTTAAATCTATTTACACATATTCAGAATTTCCTTTACAGTCAGAATAAATTTTAATCCCTATTAGACCCCACTCATTTTTCCATAACCACCATCTGAATTGACTTAATATTTTTGCTAAACTCCATTTATCATTAAACATAATTCCATTTCTTTTTCATTCCATATAACCCATATAACATAACATTTTTATTCTTTTAACATATTCTTTACTTCTGTTCTTATAATATCTATATTTAATTATATCCAAGTTTATTTTATCCACATCTTCCATGTCTTCCAAAAAAATCTTCATTATATAGTTTTCACCATATCTTTTTACTCTTTTACATTTCAAAAACACATGCTCCATAGTTTCTTTTTCTTGACAATATAAACATATTCTATCACTTTTCATTTTATACAACATATTTCCTTTTACTGGCAACTTATGTATTACCAGTCTCCACAAAAAAAATTTACATTCTGCCTTCTTTGCACCATTTGCTTCTTATTTTTATAGTTTTAACTTTTTCATCTGTTACATTTTCCCATGGGTTTACATAATAATGTTTTATCAATACATTCTTATACCACACTTTTCTATCTTTTTCTACATCAATTTTTTATTTTCCACAATAATATTTTTTATTGGTAACATTTTATTTCTTCATTTATACACCCCTTTTCTCTTTTACTCTTTTTACTATACCCCAACATTTATCATACTCACACTTATACAGTTTTACTACTAATCTATCATCTTTTTCATTTATCCACTTTAACACTATGTACAAATTTAATGAAACACCATATACTACTGTGTTAATTAACCCTAAACCTCCTTCTTCCTTAATTATAGACAAAACTCCTGTTTTTATTGGATTTAATCTAGAACCCCTTATAAATGAAAAAAAACTGCAATAAATGCTTTTCAAATACTGTTGGCAACATAAATACACTTGCTAACTATGCTGTTTTCTCAATCAGTACTGACTTTATCAAATAAACTTTTTTTCTGAATATTAATTTATATGTTCTTCAGAAAAGACAGGTTTGTTTTATTTTACCTATTTTTTCCCGTTGACCTCTACTTGCATCTTTATTACCATATTTTATAACTAACACAGAAATTGCATTAATTGTAAAATATATACACCCTATCTTTACTACATCATCTAAGCCTTTACTTTTCTCTTTATTTAAAGGCATCCCTATCCTCTCTAGATACTCATATGTGCAATTTATTACTTCTTTTATACACATTTTGTTTTTTGCAATTATTATAATGTCATCTATATATGTTAATAGAACTGGAATACTTAACCCTTCAGGTGTTATATACCCCACCTCCTTCATTTTATAATATTGTTTCATATACTATCACATTCATAACTAATGCAAAGAGTATACAACTCTTTGGACATCCCTCTCTTACACCACTGTTCATTTCTAACTCTTGGATTATTCAACCATTTGCAAGTATGTTTACTTTATTATTAGTATACGCTGATACATAATTTCCTAACTTTCTCACTTATATTTTTTCATTATTCCCCATAAGATTTCATGTCCAGTTGCATCAAATGACTAGTCTGTTATCATGATTGCCCCTTCTTCTTTTCTATTCATAATATAATCCACAATTTCTTTAACTATTAATAATAATTCTTGACAACCCTTCCCCTTTATACTATGCATACTAGCTTCCACAATAACTTACATTTTAGTTTCAACTCTTTTGTAATATTTTCATAAAAATCTTAAAATGATTATTATTCAATAATATCAGTCTTCGTTTTTTTAATTGTCTATCATCCTTTTCCATATCAATTTAAGTATTGCACTACATAATTCTTTACTAATAAAACATTCATTTAACCATTCATTCAAAATCTTTAAAAAAATACCAATCCCTTAAGTGTTTATGCATTTCATATCCTATTCCATCTGGTCCTTTCATTGCATCTATATTTACTTCTTCTAATACTTTATCTAGCTCATTAAAAATCTCCTTTTCCAACTCTTTATTCTCTTTTTCTGTTAACTTTTTTACTTTCCATATTTTTTCCACTGACTTCTTTTTTCCCTTAAATATTTCTTGTACGTATTGTAGTACACTATTAATAATCTTTCCTGAGTTCTTTCTATTTACTTATCTTTTTACATTTTTTATTTTTCTCATTACACTACCATATTCCTTTACTAATCTGCTTAAGTAATGTGATAATTCTTCTCTTTTTATTGTAAAAATATCTTTGCTTATATAACAATTTTTGTATCTTCTCTTGATTTCTGACATATAATTATTTTTCTTTGTCACAGTACTTTCTATTGTTATGTTCTAAATCTCCAATGCATTGTTATATGTTCTTTTATATTTTTCTTTCTTTACATTGCCACTGTCAAAAAACATTTTTTATGTTTTTCCTTAAATATTTGCCATTCAGGCACATTTTTATAAAATGTTCTCATAGTAATATGAACTTTCCATAACTGTATTAGTAATCTCCATAATTGTATTAGTAATCTCTTTTCTTCTTCATTCTATGCTTTCTTATTTATCCATTTTATTCCTTTGCCTATTTTTATATATTCCTTGTTTTTCTTTATCTCTAGCCATATTTTAAGATGATCAGAAAATCCTGTTTCAGCTACCATCCCTTCTCCTATACCTAAACTTCCTGATACTATAAAATAATATATTTTAGTTCTATACATACCCCTTTTGTAAGTCTATGAATTTTTGTCCCAAAGTTTTAACTTACCACATCTTACAATTTCTAACATTTTTCTTATATCATTTCCTTTTCTTTATGCTTGCTATTTAAAATCACAATAAAAGTCTCCTATAGTTAAAATATTCATATTTGTTACTACATAGTCTAAAATCTGATGAAATAATATTTCCCCCTTTTTACAATTAACATAAACATATAATATTTTAATTATATAGGCTTGTTCTTTCCATTTTAAATCTACATTGGTTAATCTTCCTATTTTTGCTAAAGTTACATCTAATATTTTTACTATATTTCTATAGAATATGGCTAATCCAGAACATCTCTTTGTCTTTGTGTCTTTTGGCTTTTCACGGTTAGGGGTCGCCACAGCGGAACTCCAGTCCGCTAATGATTGGCAGTAGATTTTTTATGTGCTGAGTTTGCCAGCCCTGACGCACAACCTTCAATGAAGGTATGCCCCTTCATGCATGCCTCCACACAGAAGACGCTCTAGCTGAGAATCGAACAGGACAACGTCTTGCTGTGAGGCGACAATGCTACTGCAGCACCACTAATTTCCTAAATTCCAGCTTATCTTTCCTCCCCATAGTTTCTCTGTAATCTTTCTTCATTTGTTAAAAAACATGTGTTTTCTAATATAATTACATCTAGATCACATGCATTAAACTATTCTAAAATTCCTATTCTTCTTGCTATATTCTTAATACTATTCACATTTACAGAAAGCACTGCAAAATGTTTATTTTGCCTTTTCCATACATTCATGGTTTCATAAGTTTATAGTTAATTGTTAGGCTAACATTGTTAATAGGCCATGCTAAGCCTAGCCAATTTCCCTCCCAAAGGTGAGAATCAAACACCATATCTTCTGTCTTTGAGTCAAACACCTTAACCATTATCCCAATTATTAGCTGTATATACATATATATATATATATATATATATATATATATATATATATATATATATATATATATATATATATATATATATATATACTTTTTCATTCATTTCCTTTATTTTTTTACTTTGTACTTACCCTTTAAATTATGTACGTATCCCTTTAAATTATCTTTTTCTGCCCTTTAACTTTTTACCAGTAGAATTCTTTTTTCTTTTACTACTTCACAAGTTATGTCTTCATCACTTATTTCAGAACCTTCTTCTGTGTCCTCTTTGTTATTTTTTCTCATCTAATTTTTCTTCTATTTCTACTACTTCAAAAACTTCTTCTCTTTGTCCATTTTCTTCTCTTGCCTTTTTTCTTACTCTTATTTTCATTTTTACAATCCAGCCATAAATGTCCGATTTTTGTTACATTTATAACATTTCAATTCACATGTTTTTTCCATCTTGTCCCATTTCCTCACAAATATAACATTTTTTTTTGTTGCAGTTACTTATTAAATGTCCTTTTCCCCCCCCACACACAAAGAAGTATTCTACGTCACCCCTATTTCCATTGCACATTTATCATGCTTGCTATATGTATCATTTTTTCTTTGTATTTTTAATAAAACATTACTAGTTAGTCCCACTAACAGTCCATAAATCCATTTTGTCAGGAACGTTTGCAATGTCCAGTACTTCTTTACATAAAGTTTTCAAATGTCCTTTCAAAATCTCTCTTTCTACCTCTGTTTAAAATTGTACATGACTTTTCTTTTTTGTTTTTCCCTGTTAAATGATTTTATCATGTAAAGATGTCATGGGTTACAGTCCTTTTTTTTGTATTCTTCAGGAAAAATTTCCATTGAAAAAATAGTCTCAGATATAATCATACAAAATGACTCTTTGCCATCTTTTATTTTGTCTGCATATGCTATCTTTTCCCATCTCACCACTATTCTTCAGGATTGTCTCTGCATCCTCCTATTGTATTTACTCCTTAATGTTCCACCAAGAAACATCTCCTTCATTTTCTGGCTCACTCTGAACCACCATTTCTTTAAGCAAATCATCCCAGAATTTTAGTTAATATCCATCATTTGCTGACTCATCTCCATCAGACATATTTCTTTAAAACATTTCATCAGAATCCTCCACACATTCTGCGGTCTCAATATTTGCTTTCTATTCCATTTGTTTCACCACTCTATCATCTCCCTCTCTTTTCATCTGCCCCCATGTTCTCCAGGCCACTTCTGTGCCTGAAGTGGAAACAGGAAGTGCTCCTACAAAATGGGTCCCACTTACAACAATGACAAGTAGGGGAAGATCCCCAATACCCTGGACAAATTTCCCTTAGTGGTGTAAATATCCCCTCAGGCATCCCTGAAAAGAGGATTAACTCAGTCAACAAAGGATAAATAAAAAATAAATAAATATGTAGAGCCTGTATAGAACAATAAGTAACAGTCAGAATGGTTATCTAAAATGTAATAATGATGATGTCATTTTTTTGTTTGTTTTTCTCTCTCTTACTCGGTTTGCCTCTATCCTTTTTTTGTTTTTTCATGTTTGCTGTTTTGTTTCTATCTTTTATTTGGCTGTGCCAGTGATGTGTCACAGGTCTCCACCTTGCCATTGGCCCTGGCCTTCACTTGATTACACTTCATCTGGCTCATGGTCTACCTCCCCATTCGGATGGGAAAAGGCAATTTGGGAGCATCACTAGTGGCCAGTGTTGGTCACTTACTGGAGCTGAGTGGCATTGTTCAGGGAGCCACAATTCTCACCCAATGGGAGTTGGCAGCAGAGGTATGGGTGGTGGTGAACCATTAGCTTGATAGGTTCATAGGTTCATAGATTAGTACTAGTCTTACTGCCCTTATGGGCCTTTTTAAGCCTAGCCAATTACCCAATGTGAGAATCAAACTCTGCACCTTATGTCTGAAAGGTAAACACCCTTACCATTATGTTCTTTTGGAGCTTAAACAGTTGTACCACTTTCTATCGCTGCCATTACTGCTACCTCACTCACTGCCCAGTGGGGAAGGAAATTATGGCAATGACTGACCAGTCCCTGGGTATAGCCTAGATATCATGGTAGCAGGAGTGGGATACAAATCCTATCCCCCACCATGGTATTCCTTTTCCTTGTGTGTCACCTTCCTCGCCTGTTTGCTAGCCAGCCCCCATCACTAATTGTCCTTTCTCTAACTGAATGTCATTAAATCCATTGTTAACCCCCTTTGCTGTAGGACCTTCTCTACTGATTGTAGTCTGTGTTTTGTGTTTATGTGCCCAGTTTCATATCTTTACCCTATTGTCACCCTCCGCCATCCACTTACATACTTCCCCATCTACCCTTCTTAAAATATGGGTGACTATCCCACAAAAATGTATACCCTTTCTCTCCCTCCACACCAACTCTTACCTCTCCTCTGTCCTTGTTTGACCTACCTTATTCCAACTTTTTATACACCCATTGCCTTCCCATATAACGCTATAAAACTTTATGTAAACATTGCTGGAAGCCACTTAGTGTGGCTGTATATATACCCTTTCTCTCCCTCCACACCAACTCTTACCTCTCCTCTTTCCTTGTTTGACTTACCTTATTCCAACTTTTTATACACCCATTGCCTTCCCATATAACGCTATAAAACTTTATGTAAACATTGCTGGAAGCCACTTAGTGTGGCTTCCAGCTATTCTTGTAGCATCATGAGGTAGTGCATATGCATGCACTTAGGCACATATGTGCTAATAGCTCACTACTTTTCTTTGCAACATTCTTGGCTGCAGTTGTAGGAAATGCTCTCTCACTGCCAAATGTGTCATTTCTGTCAGTGAATTTCTTAAATAATAACAGCTTGGGCTGCATGATTGCTGCTGTCAATTGATAATTAAATTCTGGCCACATGACATACCCCAGCATTTTCATGGTTGCATTTGCACAATTTGGAGTGCATATTTCTGAATCCTTGGGTCTGTTTGTAAATAAACAAATGTAATACTGAATGGCCTCACTGTTCCATTGATAACTACGCTTTTTATCTTTCTTTTTTTTTTTTTATTTAGAAGTATTAAAAGAAGCCAGTGATATTTAGTAGGTATTTTAACAGCTATGATGTCTACATTACCATGAAACATTTTAAGACTGTGTCTTTATTTCAGTTTAGCGGAGTTATGATCCTGTTTTTTTAAATTAGATATTGCTTTCTAGGTGAGAGAATATTTAGGCTTAACCTTACTAGACTGAACATATAATACAAGATGTAGAGTATTAGATCTAATTATTCTTCATTTTACAAGTCATGGAGACAGAAATGGATTTCTACTATATCAACATGGACTAAAACAATGAGTAAAAAGGCCACACAGTTAAACCAATCGGTAAAAAGTAAAAGAAAAATCTAACCAAGCTAGATTATCCACTGTGTGATTCCTTAAAACCTCTTGTATTTGAGGTACCATGGGGTATATATGTAAATGGCCACTTAAGAACATCAGGTGTTCCAGCTATATGGCAGTTATGAATGTCCATGACTTTTTTCTTTTTAAGTCTGTTATGGACAAATTCAGGCCAATAAAGCCAAACCCCACTAGCTGCAGACATTCATGTTTCAGCCTTTGTATAGCCTCATAAGCACAGCATAAGTGGACTGCTTGGCTAACATTCGGCAGCACAGAGTTGCCATACCCAGCTGATGTCCATAACCATTAGGGTATCTGCAAAACAGCCCAACTAACAAACTAAAACAATGAGGAAGAAGGACACAGACAAATCAATCAGAAAAAGTAAAAGAAAAACTCTAGACAAGCTAGGTTTTCCACTGTGTGATTCCTTAAAACCTCTTATATTAGAGGTACCATGGGATATATGCAAACAATCCCTTAATGACATCAGATGTGTCAGCTATATGGCAGTTCTGAATGCCCATGACGTTTTTTCTTTTTAAGACATCAGCTGGGTATGACAATCCTGTGTTTCCAAAGGTTAGCCAAACAGTCCACTTATGCTGTCCTGAGGAGATCATAAGAAGGCTGAAACATGCATGTCCACAGTTAGTGAGGTTTGGCTTTATTGGCTTGAATTTGCCATAACAGGTTTAAAAAGAAAAATGTCATGGGCATTGAGAACTGCCATATAGCTGAAACACCTGATGTCCTTAAGGGTCATTTGCAGATATCCCATGGTACCTCTGATAGAAAAGGTTTTAAGGAATGACACAGTGGAAAATGTAGCTTGGGTAGACTTTTCTTCTACTATATCAAGACAGAGAAAGCTACATAGTATACATTAAGATAAATAAAGTTATAGAGTACACATACATAACACAATATAGTTACACTACTGATTATCTTTGGATAATTTCTTTGAAGTCATCCTGAGATACTTTAGACATTTAAAAGACAGTGGAAAACTTGTGAGGTCATTCAGTACCTTTTATTTTTTGTGATGTGAATGGATGATTTATTTCTCCCATGTAAACAGTCATCTAACTAAAGAATACCACCAATACGCTTTGATACATGAACTGTTTGATAGTGGCGGAAGTGTTGATATCTTATTATAAATCTAGTGCTGCATAACAAAGTAAATATGCATACCGGTCCTTATAAAAACAAGAACTTAAATATTCAGAATTTCAGTGAGGCATATAAGTTGTTTATCTCTGAATTTGTATTTTTGGATCAGTGCACATGTGAAATGCAAACTATGTATTTATCCGACAACTTTAGATGGAAATACTATTGTTTCTATATAAAAGGTATTAGCTGTTATATAATGCTTGACATTTTTTTTACATTTAAACTGCATCAGGAGAAGTAAGTTTTCCATGTCAAAGAAGAAATAAACATATCACCATCTTTAATCAGTCCAGTGACCCGATCTGCCATTGGAAACATGGACAGGAACAGGCTGTATGTCTGGAACACTATAGTTTGGCAGAACAAGGAGAAAACAAACACATCCTCCTGAATATATTAAATGCAACTGAAGAAGATGATGGGTTTTACTTTTGTGAATATCAGGCAAATGGAGTTAAAATTTTGGAATATATGCATAATCGTAAGTATAAATTATTATAAACTCATGTTAGCTTTCCTACAAATATGCATACTCCCTGAATCAAACCAAGAGATAACCATATAAAGGATTTATATTGGTACAGAAATGCAGTATTGATGCCTTACTGTATGAGATTTAAGTTCGCAATACCATGAGGTGCTGCCATAGAAACACTCAGGTAAGGGACAAAGTTATAGGTGCATTATTGCTACAACTCTCAGATGATAAGTTTTTCATCTGAGAAGTCATGTGATAAGAAGGATACACATTAGCACAAGACAGCAATCATTCCAGATAATCATATTATGACTATTACTGTTTATGTCTTTCGTTGTGAAATCAGGTCCACCTACATATTTTTGTTAAGTACCACACCATGTCATGAAATTGTTTGGCTGTTTTAGTAACATTTATACATATCACTTCTATTAATAAACCATGTTTACAACTCTTCTATGTGTGCAACAAAATTGCCCTTCCAAATCTTTGATTCTCATCCTGCTGACTTTATTTTTGCATCATAAAGTATTCATATGGCATAACTGCAATTCCTTAGGAAACTCTATGCAGTTTAACACTATAGGATATAAAATGTTTTGATTTCATGCAGAACTGCATGATACCAAAATGTCTGTCACTAAATTCAGAATAAGTGGCATACAGAACTAGTTCTGTACATTGCTGGGAGATTCTGCTTAAGTTTTACTTTCTGACACTGTTAAAGAAAGATTTGTAGCTATTTTAAATTTATATTCTGCTTTGAGCTTCCCATTGTTACCATTAAATTATCTGCTAGTTTGCTTAGTTATGGTGTTAAGGTGGGTAGAATGAGGCCTCTTAGAATCATTAGTTCCTTTCTTTTTATATAATTATTTTAATGGGTATTCTACCTTAAGAGTTTTTTAACTGATAATATTTTATTCAGTACAAAGTATAAACACAGAAAACATCTGATTATGAATGATAACCATTTGCAAACTGCACAAATAAACAAACCATGTTACAACTTTAACAAAATGGATCTACTTTGTATAAATGAAAGTACAATTAAATGAATCTGACTTACCCAAGCTGATTTCTCCGAAACGGCATTTCAACGAATGGATGGACTGCCAAATTTCTTTCCCTGTGAACAGAACCACTTGGCCACCATGGTAAGTAACTGAAATGCAGCAAAAGTAAGCCCACCAAAGTGGGGGGCTGAGAACCCCACACCCCTATATGGGGGGGGGCAAAGCCCCCCACGCCCCCATACTTAAATATACCAACTCAGAGATCGCACTAAATGGAAGAGAAGGCACAGTTCACCATGATGACCAAGTGGTTCTTTTCACAGGCAAAGGATTTTGGCAGTCCATGCATTCAATGAAATGCCATTTTGGAGAAGTCAGCTCGGGTAAGTCAGATTTGTTTAAACGTGCTTTCATTTAAACAAAGTAGATCCAACAAAATGTAATCATAGACATTCCAAACTTTTAATAATCAATCCTTAGCCCACTCCATAATTTCACTCACTTTAGAGTGATCACTTGGATTTGCTTCATTCCCATCAGAGCTGGATCATGGTCAGCTTATATAATTATCATGGAGATTTGTATTATATTTAAATTTCTATTTTCTATTTTATTTTTGGAATAAAATTCTTGGAATTTATTTTCTATTTTAAATTTTACAAAAAAAAAACACACATATTGGAAACAGACTTAGCAAGAGAAATAGTAAAATTCTTTTCTCATGAAACCCACATTTACTGAAAATGCATCTGGCAACCAGTTAAACTACAACAGATGTGCTGGAATTCATACTCAACTAGCATATGACAAAGTAGTAATTATTGTCTATGTGAAGGGGCAAGAATTCAAAAGATAAATGTGTAAAGCATTTGCAAACAGCCTGGGGCAGCCCAATGGACACGTGTCCCTTTTCAGGAGCAGACAATGAGAACTGTTTGGTGAAGTAACTGGGCAGATTCACATAGAAGACAAAAGACTGAGAGACCCAAATCATGTACTATAGAAAGTAGCTTTTTGACAGCTCATAGCCTTACTCATCTGCACTAAGTGCTTGACAAATTGTTGTAACCCAAACACAGTGCATTTCACCGCTGTGTACCTGCAAAAACAAGCACAATTAAAAATGTATTCATAGCTAAAAAGTTAATATTAAACTCATAGACATCAAGCTGTACAGTTTATTCACAACTAAGTAATAAACACACTTTCAACATTCAACAAAAAAAGGATCACATCCAAAGAACATGGCTCATATGATGCTGCTCCAGTTTACTACAATCAATTTCCTTCCTTTACAGCATAGCTACTCTGGTTTTTAAGTTGTTACAAACTAGCAGTCCTGAGGACCATTTAGGAGCCTAGCTGAAATTTCCACTTGACCCAAAGAACGGTTTAATTAAGGACCTTGTTCAAGGGCAGTGCATAAATATGAGGCAACATCAGAGATGTTCTGCAACACTGGGGATTTTGCATCAACATGTATTTTGTCAACCATGATGTAACTCTGACTAATACTGACCATAGTCCACAGCTTATCTCTCAAGTATACATCAAGAGGAATATTCATAAGGTTTGAGTCTTAAAAGGTCCATGTTACTAGCAGTAACACACTGAATGAACTGATATCCATAAATAATGCTGAATCATGTTAATTCATCAAAATAACTTTTATAAGTATAAAGTAATGCTTTTTAACTGTCTGTGAGCTTCCCAGATGAAGTTGTTAGTAAACTGTTAGTAAGTGTTCCACATTTTGCCCATTTATTCCACATTATGAGATGTAGAGTTTCACACTTTGGTGAAAGCAGGACCTCAGTAATTTACCAAAGGAAAAAGATGTTAATGGAGATCTTGCAGTTGGTGTGGAGGATGAAGGGTCTTGCCGCTTGTAGCTAAAGTACAGGGTTTGACTTTGTGCAAGACACTTAACTAGAAAGTGACCCCTAACTGGGGCATTAAGCACATACACACACACACACACACACACACACACACACACACACACACACACACACACACACACACACACACACACACACACACACACACACACACACACACACACACAGACTATCCACTCTTGTTGCATTGGCTGAACTGAATACTGCTCTCACTCCCCTACTGCTCATTGCAGACATGGTCTGTTTTATAAAGAAAAAGTGGTACTTGGACTAAAATGGCTTCATTGCTAATACTCCAGTGATCTGTAGTTCAAATTCAACTGCTCATTTGCTTTGAGTCCCAGCTCATTGTCTCAAAGCATTCACTAGTGAAAGAGGAGCTGGCTGGGGAGCAGAGTCCAGCAGGAAAGGACTTTTTTATTTATTTGATCTGCATCCCATAAAACAAGTACCTGCTATGGAAACAATGAGTGTTGAATGCACGGGAGCAGATCCAGGATCCAGGAATGTTGATCAGCACTCCAGCAGGAATGGACTTTTTTATTTAATTAATGTTGATGGCTGTGACCCCCTCCCAGCAAGCACCAGGCCCTAGGCTGCCTAGTGTTGTATCCGTTCCTGATTCCTGTTGCATTAAACTAGTCTTTGCCCAATCTTCTTTGGCTTTTCTACCACCCAACACTGCAACCTGAACAAGCATTTTGCATCATGATTCAGCCTATTTTGGTGTAGGACCCCAATTTCCTCCAGGTTATACACTTTGTTCATCATATCCCTAACTTCCTCCATGAATAGTGGGTCTAACCACTTCCACTTTCTAGTTGTCATCTTTTTGGCAATTATCAGAAAAAAGATATAATAGGTTTAGTTAACAACTGATCAAGCCTTTTACCATGACTGACCTTAAATAGTATAAGTTTGTGTCCAATTTGACTCTACCTTCCCAATATATCAATGACTGTATCACATAGTCTGGTGTGTGTCATGGCCTTTTGATCATCACACACCTCAGACTATGTCAAACTCACCCAGGTGCAGGGCTGCATCTCCCCATACCCCCCTTTCTATATTTACCAACTCCAAACTTTTACTACAGTGGGAAAAGGGTAAATTTCCTGGTGGTGGCCAACTACTTCTGCTCTCTGTGTAAACCATTCACTGATGTGCACATTTGATGTTCTTGGTTTGATGAATGGAGATTTGCGGAGCTGACCATTCAATTGTTAACCATAGACCTATTACTACAGACTATCTGAGTTTTCACTTAATTGACTTCATACCCTGATGGGGGTATAAACACTTTCAATAAACCAAACAGCCTCAGGAAATCTTATGCTGGAAAAGTCAAACAGACAAACAGATCATCCACAAAAAAGAGATAATTTAGATTCTTATGAACTCCCCTTACAAACTTTTATTGCAGAACGCTGTATAAATTTAAAATATTTCCAACATTAAATTAGAGAATGATTGGACAAGCTACAAATCAAAAAAATTAGGAAATGGGTAAGAAAGTATGCCTTGGCCTTCATCATATTTGGAAAGGCTACATCACCATAGATTGCTGCAAGGGCATTCCTGATCTTCAAGTCAGGCCTCGCTAACTTTTCTTGAAATGTCTTAGTTGTGCTATTGCAAATCAACTTCAGTAACACTACTTTAAACCGCATATATTTGTGATTATTGTTTAAACAGCTTATTCTGAAAGTCTGTGTAGTGCAGTGACATAGTTGGCTGCATCTGCAGCATTTTGCATTTCTGTTCTCCTAGTCAACCTAAACTACAATACAACTGCCCAGATTTTTGCTCAGAAAGGATCACTGTAGTTGTTTTTTTCTTTCTTTTTGCTTTCAGATTTAAATAGGGTACTGAAGAAGTCTTGCTTAAGTGCTCAGACTTGGATGATAGTTAATTGTGTATAGTACTTCATCTATTTGATGTTTCTCAGACATAATCATAAGCAGAATGTATTCCAGATAACCTGACTAGCCAGATTGGGTCTGTATGAATGCCCTTACCCTACCGGTGGACAAAGATTGAACTCTCGAGCTTCAGTTGCCTGAGGTTCATCCTGCTGACATTGTTCCAGAAGTGATTCCCTTTTTCTTGGAATTTCCCTATTTTTCAAGTTGGTGCAACCCTGGAGTTGGTATATATAAATTCAGGGGGTGTAGGGGGCTTGACCCCCACATCAATAGGTGCAGGGGGATTGCCTCCCTGCAAAAACACATAAGTGTTTTTCAGCTGTTTTTTTTCCCCCGCAAATGGAGTTCAAGGATTCTGATCCTCCATGAATTTGATTTCATCCACTCAATGTGAAAGTGTATGAATCCAGATACTAAGTTCATTATGGCATTTAGAGAAGTCTTTGAAACTACAGAATATGCAGATTTCTAAGATTAGCGTGGATCTCTACACCTGGGTTTAGAAGTGTGGACACATTCTGATCTTCCAGTACCAACCACCGTATCTCTTTCCCAAATTAGATGGCTTATATTTGCACTGTTGTTCCTCCTACTTTCCTAAAATAAACAGAAAGACATCAAATGATCTCCATATCCACACACCAAAAACCCAATACTGCTTTCAATAATTTAACCACTGCACCACTGCTTTCCTTCCTCTCAGACTCAACATACTATAAATATCTCAAAGGACCATTTTCAGCCACTTCCCAGGCCACAAAGTAAATACAGTCATTGCAGCAAATATCGTTAAGTACAGTGCAAATTATAGTCAAATATTGTAGTTAAACAAATAAGCAATACAAGGATAAGTTACAATTGTAGGAAGATCTTCAAGTTCTTAGTTACAGTAATGAACTGTAATTGGATATTAGTTATAAATGTAACAAAAGCAGCAATGAAGCGCAAAAGACAAGAGTAGATTATAGTAAGTGCTGTAGAATTACATTTTCTTATCTACAATAGTTAATATATACATATGCTTGTTAAGAAGATTGATTCAGTGGATGTAAAAAGGAGGAATCTAGGTTATAAAAGGGAAAAAAATAAACCATTGCTGATAAAGCAAGTACCATTGTTTATTAAGATTTTTTTAATTATTTGTAGAATAATGTCATATTGTTAATCTGCCTGATATCCGTAGGCAGGGAGTTCCAGGCATAAGGTGCTGGTTTAGAGAATTCTCCCCACTATAAGCATGAAGGGGTCCTAATGAACAATAAGGTACTTAAGGTTTGTTAAGGAAATGATTTATGTGGTGTTTTTAGTTTACAGCAAATGTGGGGGTGGGGTGGGGTGGGGGGCATTAGAATTTGTAAAACATTTTGTGGAGTAGGAAATTTAAAAGGAGGTTAGATCTGATACTAATGGAGCCATTTAGCTTTCTATATGGTGGTGCAAAGATGTTCTTGCCTAAGAGCAAGGTGAATGAATCTGAGTATTCTGTTTTCAGATC
>NC_056741.1:913865566-913940566 GCF_019279795.1 Protopterus annectens | reverse complement strand
GTGTGTATGTGTCTGTGTGCATGCATGTCTCTGAGTGTATACATGTTTATGTCTGTATATGTATGCAAGGACTTTAGGCTACTAAATTTATTTAGTGCTATTTACACTTTACATGTTACTCAGACAGGAATCTGTTTGTATTATGTATTGCAGTCACTTACTGTTAGTGTTTTACTTACTGTTACTGTTTTACTTACTGTTACCATTACTTTGTGACTTACTGTTAGTGTTTTACTTACTGTTACTGTTTTACTTACTGTTACTATTACTTTGTTACTTACTGTTACTGTTTTACTTACTGTTACTGTTTACTTACTGTTACTGTGTTACTTACTGTGACAAAGCAAGAATAAACAATTGACAATTCCCTTTGCTTGTTACCTGCATATAACACCATATTTGATGCAGAGGTAATGAATGCATGTCACTAAGTTTCCAAACAGATTAACATGCATGTAAATCATCATAGAGGAACTGCTGTCATTTTCTCTGCCTACTATCTCTGTCACAGCAGGCAAACCACATGTGATACAGCAATAACCAATAATCAAAATATGCCTACACATTACATGACAACACATCTTTCCTGGAGATTATCCAAGTCTTCTGAACTTGTGATTGCTAAAAAAACAAAGTGTGTGTTTTTTCTGCTATTGGCCAGGGAGCTGTTTGAATTTTTTTTTAAATTTCTTTGCTTGTATAAGTAAGTCAGGTTTTAAGCTGCTTGGCTCATTTACGAAGAGCTTCAAAAAGCTTGGTGACCATGTGCTGCCGCTACATTCATTTTGACTAACTATAAGCTGAAATCTGCACTGCTAAGTATTCATTTAGTGTTTTTTGTATTTATTCCACCTTGTAAAGTTTAGGAAGTGTTAGATCTGCAGATATTTTTGGATTTTTTTTGTAATCTATAGTTTGAAAGCTTTGGTTTATACTGTAGTGGGAAGAGAGAGGAACCAAGTCTTTTCAGAGCTTGTGATTGCTAAAATCCCTAGTGTATGCTTTTCTGCTATTGGTCAGAGAGGTGTTCTAATTCTTTTTCATTTCTCTGCCTCTGTTAGTCATGGTTATGAAATGTTTAACTCATTTACTCAGAGCTTCACAGCACTTGACAACTACACCACTACTGATATATTGATTTTGGTCACCTTCAAGCTGAAACATCACTAAATACATATTTACTATATATATATTTTTTTTTTTGCATTTATTCTGCCTTATAAAGTTTAAAGCCTGTTACACATTCACTTCTGTTTGCCTCATACCTCTCAACCTCTAAGCACACGATATCTGGAAAAGCCAAAAACAATGAGGGACAAAAGCCCAAAATCAGGGACAAATTTTCAATATTGTTCTCATGAACACATTTTGCATTAGCTTGCATTTTTACAGGATATGAAGTCTGAAACTCAAACCCACAATTTTATAGTGACTTCAATATTCACTGATGTATCTGAAAACCCCAAATTGAATGAAGAACAGACAAAAATTCTGAGACAAAAATCTGGGTGTAATCTATAATTAGAAAGCTTTGGATTGCACTCTAGTGGAACTATAGAGGGACTTAATATTTTCTGTTCTTGTAATTGCTAAAAGACCTTAAGAGTGTGCTTTTCTTCTATTCATCAGTGGGCTGTTTGAATTTTTTAAATTTCTGTGCCTGTATGTTAATCATATTTTGTGTGACTTTCTGCTCATTTATTAATTGCTTCACAATGCTTTGCAACAATGGTACTGCTGATATAACTACAAGCTGAAAACTTCATTATTAAGTACTTATTTAATGTTTTTTGTCTATATTCTGCCTTGTAACATTTAAAACCTGCTAGTTCTGCACTTAGTTTTAGATTTTTTTTTGCAATCTATAGTTAGAAAGCTTTGAATTACACTCTAGTGGGAATACAGGGAAAATAAGTAACTTCTGAACTTGTGATTGCTAAAAGAACCTGGGAATGTGCTTTTCTGCTTTTGGCTGGAGGGCTGTTTGAAATTTTTTAATGTCTCTGCCTGAATACATTAATTATGTTTATGCAACACAGCTCATTGCTCAGTGGCAGTTAGCTGTGCTGTGTAATGACAAGGGTATTTAGAACCGTAAATTTGCCTATTAAACCAACCTCTTAAATTCCTTGAGTACTTAGTACTCTGGAGTTGCATGATGAACCCTTGGTTTTCATTCAGAGGAGCACTGCTCTTCGTATTTAGACTTGGATTGTTATTCTGATCCAGGTAGCACACCAGCAAGACAGTTCTGAACCCCGTTGATACTATTCCTTCCTCCAGCCCTTATAAATAAACATCTGCAACAATAGATTTCAACTTTTCAACTGTCTCTGTAGTGGTGGTGGTGCTGCCGTAGCGTTGTCGCCTCACAGTAAGACGCTGTCCGGTTCAATTCTCAGCTAGATGGGCGTACCTTCGTTGAAGGTTGTGCGTCAGGCCTGGCAAGCCGGTATGTAAAAATCAACTGCCAATCATTAGCGGACTGGAGTTCCGCTGTGGCGACCCCTAACCGGGAAAAGCCGAAAGACAAAAACAAACTGTCCCTGTAGCCAGCTTAGTGGAAATGGGCATCTTGGGACAGTAACAGTTGTCTCATGTTTACTGACAACCACCTAATACTTAAACAGTCTGATAAAGTATGTGAGAGATGTAGTTATTGAATGTCATCTGAGGCAAGGCTCCCAAATACTGCTGCTACAAATACCAAACAGGTTGATACAGAATGCCACATTATGCCAAACACACACACACACACACACACACACACACACACACACACACACACACACACACACACACACACACACATATTATTATTATTATTTTATTATTTGACATTTGTTAACCGGGTTAGTCCATCTGAGCTAATGTCCTTTTTCAGCAGAAACCTGATGAGAAAATCTCCAAAATGAAGGAATTTACAATTTTTTAAACAATTAGATATAAAGGACAAGTATAACAAGTAAAGCAAATGTGGTACAGAAGTGAAAAATACATACGTTTGCAAAACAAATTATATGAAAAGAAAAAGGGAAAAACTCCTACAAAAATATTATACAGGCAGAATGATCAGAGTACAGAATAACAAATTTGTATATAGATTGCAAAAATGTGTATATATTACAAAGGTTAGTAGGTAGCAAGAGGTTTTACAAGAAGAGAAGTAGCAGAAAGTGGGAAGACAAGTTAGAAGAGGGAACGCAGAATATTTGGTTGGAGTGAAGTTGCAAGGATGTCTGGGAACAAGTTAAAGGTGGTCAAATAGAAGACACTAAAGAGTTATTTTGTCAAGTTTAAGAAAAAAAGAGTAAAAAAGGGGAAAAGAAAGAGAAATTTATAGGAGTAGGTTTAGAACAATAAAAAGAGTATTAAAGCAGAAATTGGAGGGGTGAGAAGTAGAGTAGTCGAAAGATATTTTAAAAGATTCTGTTCTATTAGAATATTGTCCTTTCTAGTGCCATACCAAGAATTTGACAGTTATATAGCTTTCCTCTAAAGGACTTGGTACTGACAGTATAATACTACAGCTGTAAAAGCGTGACCAAGGTATACAGACTCTGTTCTTCCAGTCAAACTCTGAAACTAAAAGTGATGGAGATACACGGCGAGATTCAATTTACACTCTGAAAGTAGTAACGGCATATATGGGGATGTTTTCTACATATAATCCTATATGCACGGAAGAGGGAAAAGTTAATCAACCATGAATAACTGCAATCTGAATAACAGGTGACCTTGCATACCAACAGAAAACCTATTTGCAGAATGGCTTGAGCAAAGCCTAAAATGAAGAGAATCCTTCACAGACAGATGTGCTGCAATAGCTGACAAATATCTTTTGCCAAAGGAGTAAACAGGTCATAGGGTAGTAACTCTCACAAATATCTGAGAACCAGAGGTAATAGAGGGAATAATCCTGGACAGGGCCCTGGTTATAGGTGAGGCATCAACTAGAACATATTCTGCACTGGTTAACATAAGATTTCCTAGTAGCAGGATTTCTTGCCTCCTTTAATGCTTGCTGCATGTCCTCATGAAAAAGGCACCTAAAGGACATTGGAATTTAATCTTTCAGGCAGTCAGTTGCTGTTGTTTGAAATGGGGGTATATCAAATTCTCCATCCTGTGTGAGTAGATCCAATCTATTAGGAAGCTTGTGGTAACTAGCCATGGCCAATTCTCTAAGAAGGGAGAACCACTGTTGCCCAGGCAAGAAAGGAGTCACCACAATCACTTTTGGAGTAATCCTGAATTTTCATAATGACCCCAGAAATCAGTAGAAAGGGTGTATATAGGAACATTCCTGACCGCAGCAATGAAAATGTGTGTATTTTCAGGCCTGCCTACAAGGAGTCCTGGTGCAGGATTTACTTAATCATTTATTTTGATCTACTTCAGATGTTCCCCACAGCCGGATCCATTCCCCTTATTCAATTTTCTATCAAGAGGGTCTATCCTGGTTCAACTCAGTTTGTTTGTCACTACATTTGACACTGACAGCATGCAAAATGCCTGGCGAGTTATATAATGTTATACAGCTAATGCCCAAGCTATCATGGCCAGTCTGTAAAGGGGTAACAACTGGTCCACACCCCCAACATTTCAATACCACATCACTGTGGTATTTGCTTGCAATGGCCCTGGGTTCCATAGGTCACAATGAGACTCTACAGCATGAATAACAATTAACATCCCTTTGAAGTTTACATGCTTTGTTCTGAACTGTCCTACAAGCCTCTTACTTTTGCCCCCATAAAAGTTAGGAGTCTTATTGATGCTACCAATGCATTTCATTCCTGATAAATCCAAAAAAAATCTGAAAATCCCAGAGGATGAGAAGGTTTGGTCCACATTTATTTTTTTTTTAAACATTGAACTTTTCTCATGTATAATCCATGAACCCTAGAATCTCGGAATCTACTCTGGCTGAAATCTCAGACTGGTTGCAGAAGATCAAAAAAGTTTCCAGATACAAATTCATCTTTTCATGTATTAGGAATGTCTTTAAAGGGAAGGGGACAATCGTGTGTGACAGAGTAAAGGACTTCTGAACATTTATCTGAAATCCCTAATTTGTAAGAGTGAGGAATCTCATGTGAAGGACTCTTGACATATGGCAAAGTACTCTGCAAAGATCAATAAGTCATCTAAATAAGAAAAAAATATAGACCCTGCAGCCTACGGAAAGCTATCTCTTGTGAAAATCCCTAAGACCTGCAGCTAAATCACAGGGCAATGTAGACAATTGATAATGTGACCCAGACACAGAATCTGAATAATTTTCTGAAGCTTGTGGCTATTCGAATGTGATAAGCATCTTTTAGGTCTAATGTTATCATAACAGACTCCAAAGGGTCAACATTTTTAATTTTAATGCTTGCACAAACTGGTTGATCAATCTACACATGGTCTCCAGGAGAACTTGTTCTTTGAAACCAGAAGCACTCTAGTGTAGAAGCTTTTTTCCCTCTGGTCTAAAGGCAATGGTAGTTATGACTCCTAGGGAAGCATGTGTTGAAGGACCTGAGGAAAAACTATTCAGTTTGGAGGGTAGGATAGAATTTCCCTGAATGGAGGTATGTGTACCCAGTGCCAACTGTAACCATCCTGAACCATTATTAGTACAAGAGAGTCAGACACAATCTGCCAAAGGGAAAAACTGACAGCCAGTCTACAGGACAGACAGAGCTGTTGACACAGGATGGGAAGGTGGAATGAATGTGCTATCTGGCTTTCCGGATGAACCATACCATCAGATGGAATGGGGGGGTGAGTTTAAAGGAGTCCAGGGGCTCACATGTGCAAAGGTATACATTCAGTTAACAACCACTAGGGCCTTTATAAGATAGCCACTCAGCCCAACCCAATTGTGTCCCCTTGTAACATGTGCATCTTAACTGGAGAGGTATGTTACTTAGAAGGCTGTTAAAAATGCCATGTGAGGCTATGTTAGGGAATATTTACTGTTGGCCTCTGTATATAACAGACCTAGGAACTATGTCTATAACAGACATGGGAGACAGGTCAGTGAGGACATATCAGTTATGCCCACCTGAAATTAGAATCGGGTAAAACACTTTCTGCATTTAGCATTGACTGTGAATGCAAATATGACACAGTAAGGTCTGCCCTATAGGCAAAACTTGTAGGTCACTGGCCAGTTCTTGTGGCACAGATGGATAAAATCTTGAGTATGTTCCAGGTGCCAGAGTCTGTATAGCTGCATGACAGAGCTGGTAGGGAAGATAGGAATGCCCATCCTGGGGGGGGGGGGGGCTGGTCAAGGCCTGTAGTAGCCCTTTGGAGGAAAGATGCTGGCCCATGACCTGGGGTGTGTGTGGAACACCAAACCACCAACAGAGAAGTCAAGTCTGAATGAAGAGGTGAAAGCTTGAATTAGGGGCTGCAGACAAATGACACAGAGTGTCAGAGGTTCAGCACTGAGCCCACTGCTGTTAACACTGGTAATGGACTACATTAGCAAAGATGTCAGGGGACAAAACAAAGCTTTTGTATGCAGATGATGCAGCATTACAACTAGACTCTGAATAAGAACTTCAGCAAGAGATACAGAGATGGAATGGAAAACTGAAGGCACATGAAATGAAACAGAGTACAGACAAGAAAGTTATCTAGGTAGCAAATGGGGGTATCATAAGAAGCCGAAAACTGAGATAGAAGGGAAAACAGTGGAACAGGTTAACAGCTTAAAGTATGTGACAGGGCTAACTGAGTCGAAGTGAAGTCTGAATGAGGTCAAAGGTTGAATCAGGGTCTGCAACCAACTGAGTATCAGGAGTAGTTTGTGACAGAAGAATTTATTTATTATTTATTTTATTTTTATTTATTTTACATTTGTTGACCAGGCTAGTCTAATTGGATATATGTCCATTTTCAATAGAGGCCCGAGGAGAAAAGCTCTGAGAATAGAAACAGTTTATATAAAATGCAGAAATATACCTATACATTCAAAATAACAATTAGATAACTATACAATCATGTACAGTTGATTTTAACAGCAGTAAGCAAATAGGGTAACACTATGATGATAGATAACTATACATTCAAAAACAATAAGATAGCTATACATTCATGTACAACTTGTTATTTCAGCAGCAGTAAGCAGGACAGGGTAAACATTATGAAGATTTTTGTTTCAGTCATTTGGTGCAACATTTATCATAGATAAGTATAAGCATTAGCTAGTTAGTATGTTGTGTTGAGGAAATTGACACAGTAATGAAGGGTATGAAGAGAGCAAATTATTTATAATTTTTAGAAGAAAGAGCCAAAGAAAGGTAGAAGAAGTAGAAGAATTGATGTCAAAAAAGCTAAAGGCAAGGGAAGATAGTATCAGTCAGGCTTGGTGCATCTTCAAAGCCATTGAGATTTTAAGAAAAATTTTAATTGGTTCCTTAAAAGGTGGGTGGATGTGGTAGAAGTTAGTTCAGTTGTGAGTTTGTTCCAGCAGAGTTAGAAAACAAACAGTTCCCCGATTTGTTTTTAGATTTTAAGATGGCTACTTGTAATCTATTCACGGAACGTAGGGTTGGAAGGTTTTGATAAGGATTGAGGGGGTACTGAGTATAGGGGTATTAGTGGGATGATGTAAGATTTTGTGGATGAAGGTGAGTTGCTGGTAGAGTAGTTGATTTTATATTTCCAGCCATCCTAGTAGTTTCAGATTTTGACATTGGTGGGTTCTAAATGGGGTACCTGTGGCAAATCTAGCTATGTTGTTGTAAGAAGTTGCCAGTTTATTTAAATTGCTTTTGATTAGGTTTGTATATATGGTGGAGGCATAGAGGAGGGTTGAAATCAGGTGAGTTTGAGCAATAGTAATCTTGGCAGAGGCTGTGAGAAATGGTGTGAGTTTATACAGGAAACCAAGTTTTCTATTTACAGATTTAATAGTTAGGTTAATGTGTGTGTCAAAGTTGAGGTTATTATCTATAGTTACACCTAGGAGTTTAGTGGTAGTGTCGGGAGTGATGACAGTACCATTATTAGAGGTAAGTAAGAGATTGAGTGGAGGGGTCTTCTGTGTAGGTGTAAAATCTAGTAGTTTTGTGTTTTTTTGGGTTCAAGAGGAGACACTGTTGGTGGAACCATTTTTCCACTAAGGTGAATACAGTTTGTGTCCTGTTTTGGAGTTCAGTTGAAGAGGAAGCATGACAGATTAGAGTTGAATCATCAGCATATTGTATGCAGGTAGTTTGGGGAAGGGAGCGTTTTAGATCATTAATGAAAATACTAAAGAGGAGTGGACTCAAAATAGATCCTTGTGGGACTCCAAGAGTGATCGGGAGCTGGGAGGATAAGTTGTTCTCCCAGTGCACTGCTTGTTGTCTATTTTCAAGGTATGAATGAAACCATTTAACTGCTTGAGTATCAATTGAAAGATATTGGCAAACAAGCTGAAAAAAGTAAGATATACAAAACATTGGTGTAACCAGTACAACTGTATGTTACAGAAACCTGAGCAGTGAAGGCAGAGTAGTTGAGGAATTTGGGGGGAATGGAGATGAAGTCCCTGAGACAGGTGGTATGATGCACATTGTGAGACAGACAAAGAAATGAGGACATCAGACCAGATTCCAAAGTAGCTCCGATTGCAGAGAAGGTCAAACAACAGATTGCAGTGGTTCGGGCATGTGTAGTAAATCAGAAAACAATCTGGTGAAGATTATTTGGGTGAAAGAGGAAGAATGCAAGAGGAAATTAGGGCATCTAGCAAAAAGATGAATGGTTTGCATAATAGAAGACCTGCAACAGCCAGGTATGACTGTTGAAGAAGGTAGGAGAGTGGCAGGGAACAGTGAGATGGCAACAGTTGATGTGACAGTTCAGCTCCATGTAGAAAATGGGAAAAAGAAGGTTCATATGGATGGATGATGATGATGATACGCATCACTTAGTGATTAATTAGAACAGTGAGTCAATCTCATTATGGATACATAGTGATGAATGTCCTGGCAAGGTCCAAGTAGGCAGTGTGGATGGTATGCCCTTTCTCTGTGGTCTCAGTACAACATTAAGAACTTAACTAGGTTCAGCAGTTTACAGTTTCTGTTGTTGCAGTTCAGCTTGTCTGAGCATGAAATCAGTGTAAGTGGATCACTGCTTTACTCTGGTTAACAAATTCTAAATAAATAAAAAAACAAGCATTCTGTTTTACAA
Source organism: Protopterus annectens (assembly GCF_019279795.1). Taxonomy (NCBI): domain Eukaryota; kingdom Metazoa; phylum Chordata; order Ceratodontiformes; family Protopteridae; genus Protopterus; species Protopterus annectens. The sequence goes on along the minus strand of NC_056741.1, from coordinate 913,931,383 downwards.
AGCACTCAGTGGTTCAGCAGTTTATGGTTTCTGTGCACTTCCTATAGGCTTAGCATGAAAATGGTCCATGTGGATCACTCATCCACCCACTGATCTACCTTGGTTAACAAATTCTAAGTTAAAAAAAAAAAAGGCATGGTCTGTATTTTATGAAGTCAACCTGGCATGCATTTAGAGATGTGATCACCTATTGTTGTTTATTAGTTCAGCTGTAATGTGTTTCACAGCCTTGCAAGTTATACTAGTGATATACTAAATCATACATATAAAATCATCTAAATCATACATCTACTGTATTGTCAAGACATTATAGACTAAACACATAGACCCACATATGCTGAGGCTCTTAAATGTCATCTACCTAAACCACAAAGGACTCCCAAATGCAAGTATAGTAACAAGTCCCCTCAGCACGCCTCACAAACACTCCACTCAAGCAGCATCCACTGTAAAACATATGTCTATAACTCACATGTCTCGAAGGACCATAAGGAAAACCTCTACACAACATAATATCCTAATCACAGGAGATTCAGTTGTGAAACACATTGAAGCACCATTCCCCAGGATGAGCAAGGAAAGGGAGGGTTACAGTTAGTAGCCTATTTTGGGCTAGGATTCACCACATCATGCATGCACTCAAGTCCTTGTACCCCAAATACATATATGACGCAGTACATGTTATAACAACTGACCTGAGACATACCACCCTGGACTATATGAAGAGAGATATGGTGGAGTTCTCAGAGTATGCATCCAAGGCAGGTATAAATCTAGCCCTGAACAGCATTTTACCTTCAACAAGAATGATGTAATATGAATAAAGTATGACTGACTTCAACAATTGGCTTAGCTTCTGGTGTTATTCAAAGGGGGTACAATATACACCAGCCTGGAAGGAGATGGTAGTCAGTCCTAACTGCTTGCCAGAGATGGTCTGCATCTATACCCTAAGGCTTATGTATATTGGCAAAAACCTCCATAGTGCCTTTTTTAGGCAATATCAGTCTTCAAAAGTTTCTAAAATAATATTACAGAATCTGGACAACATTAAAGAATTTTTCTTCAGTGCTAGGAGGCTTAACAAAAAAATCTACTCCCTACGTGCATTCTGTAAGCTGGAATGCATTAATCTCTACTCCCTATGTGCACTCCGTAAGCTGGAATACATTAATATGTGCATTGTCACAGAGACCTGGTTCAGGACTATTGACAGCACCCCATCAGTGCAAGGCTTCAACTCCTACTGCACATTTAGGCCTATTGCACTAGACAAAGGCACTAAAGGCGGTGGTGGCTCTGTATTCGTTAAACAAAATTACACCTCCAGACTCATTAAGCAGAATAATAGCATGGAACTCCTCCATGTTCAACTTACCATTAACAAAACCCTATATCACTCTGTAGCTAACTATAGGACCCCCTCTATGTCACCCTAGGCCTATACCTCCTACCTGACTAGTATGGAATTCCTGACCATTCAGCCAAACAACATTCTCCTAGGGGACTTCAACTACTCTTCCCTCAACTGGGAGGCTTACACATCCCCCGGCATGTATGTCTAAAGTTTCTGGACTCAATAAATAAAAATTCATTGGATCAGTTTGTCTGAACCCTAACTAGGGTGACAAAATCGTGGACTTGATTCTTGCCACTATGGAACAGCTCTGTTCTCTATCAGTTGTAATATGCTTTTTAATCAAACTTGACCATAAATCAGTGATATTTACCACAAGCCAGAAGCAAACTGTAATAACTGGGAATTCAGGGATTACGCTAAAGCTAATCTATTAAAACTGATTGAGGACCAGGCTAAATTCAACATTTCCTTTCACTTTGATGACCCCTCTGCAAATATGGAATCCTTCACTGCCAAATACTATGCCCATGTAAATAGCTGCATAGGTGTATCTCTTCCCCTATGAAGTAAATACAAACCAAATTAAAAAATAAACTGCTATGGTGGAACCTAAATATGCTATAAAATATATAATAAAAGGAAAAATTCATGGCCTGTAAAAATAAATATATCTCTCCAAATGCTAAAATACTGTTGCTAAACTTAATAGGGAAATCTGGTCCCTGATCAAATCAACCAAAGTCAGATACGAGGTAAAAATAGCCATCAGGGCAAAAAAAAAAAAAAAAACAATTGTAAAGTATTCTTCAGCTGTGTTAGAAACCTCAGAAACACTGCTTAAATCTGTGTAGAGCTTATAGTAATCAATATCCCATGCTCTGACTCACAATCATAGTGAGTCTGCTTGGGGATAAATTTAGCTCTAACATCACCCTACTCTCCCATCACACAGTCCCAAAACACATACCAGCATCGACTCCCCTCCCCCCAAATCTCCCAGGAAAAGTCCTCAAAGCATTATCCAAGGCCAAGGACAGTTCTTCTATGGTACTGAAAATATACTAGGCTGCCTGAAACAGGACCTGTCAACCCCCTTACAGATGTTATTTAATATCAGCCTCCATATGGGTTTTTTCTGGACAAGTGGACTGCAATGTGCATCCACCTGAGCAAAAGTGGGACCCAGACAGTTACAGACCAATAAGTTGACCATCCTCATCAGTAAGGCTATGGAAAGGATCATTATGGATTTAACAAATAAGGTCATAGGCAGCCTACAACCTCTCACCCAAGCCAGTTCTGTTTTGTAAAGGGTAGATCCTGCCTTCTTAATCTGGTTGGCCTCTTTGAGAAAGTTACTGAAAAAATGGATGAGGGAAAATGTGTACACACCACATATCCAGACCTTGCAAAAGTGTGCAATACTATCTCACACTCAGGTGTAGTTGCTAAACTCATCCAGCTAAATGTAAATCCCTATGTAACTTATTGAATAGCAAACTGGCTGACAAACAGAACCAAGAAAATTAAAGTGGGGGTTCTACCTCCTACCTACTGGTGTACCCCAGGGTTCTGTCCTTGGGACACTCCTCTTTGGGATTTACTTCTTGAAGATTACGGTTATTTATTTATATTTTTATTGGCATTCGTTTACAAGGAAAGTCTGCATGAGTAGTGCCCTTTTTCATTGGATGTTCAGGGATAACAGCTCCATTATACAGACATCATGGACATCATATGCATTGTTCCTTCATTTACAGTCAGTTTCATTCATGAGTAGCAGTTCCATTCTTCAGACATCCTTGATATTAGTCACATCATTTGCAAACAGTGTTAAATAAAAATAGCGGTTACATGAGTTGTATAAGAATAAAAATATTCTTTTTTTAATACAGTGAGGTATATGCAATGCATTATCATCTGTATGTGCAAATTGTCAGGTTTTATGTAAGAATATCTGTTACATTAAAGACTTCTTCAAAATCTAGGACATAAGAAGATAAAATAAGGAATTAGAGCAGCCCAAAGAAAAGAAGGAGGCGCAAGGAAGATAAATGAGCTGAGATGATAGACGACAATAAAGGTGTGATAATAGTACATTACATTTTGTGCAGCAGAGAGTTACAGCACAGATTCGTATAGCTACATTAGTACCACCTTAACCAGGGATGATACAGGGTACAGAGAAATTTATTTATTAGGTGTTGTGCTTCACTTGGCATTTAAAGTCTTTCAGGTTGCAGACTGTTCTTAAATGGAGTGAGATAGCATTATGACTATTAGCAATGCAGTGTGAATACAGGGCATATCCTGCATTGTAGTTAGGTTTAATTATGGAGAGTAATGAATTGTCAGTGGAGCAGAGGTTTCTTAGTAGTGTAATGTTGAATGATGGAGTGAAGAGATGGAAGATTTTCAAGACTGTGCAGTACTTTGAAAGTTGTAATTAACTGCGAGTACAACAGAGAATTATTTAGTTCAAGCCCGTTTACTTGTTTTACAGAGAGGCAGTGATGTGATCTATATTTTAGTTGTTTGCAAATTTGGTTACTTTATTGTAATATTGTTCTAGTTTGGCTGATAGAGAGGAGTTGAGATTTGTTAGGATAAGAGAGGCATATGATAGGGTGCGGAGTAGAAAATAAATGGTTGCGTTTTGTCTAGCAGAGTCATTAAGGTAGTGTTTTACTCTGTAGAGGCAACAAAGCTTTTGGTGTGTCTTCTTTATGCCTTTCAAAAGGTGGAGATCAAATTTCAGGTGGCTGTCTATAATCACACACAGTAATTTGTGTGGGATACCAGTTCTATATTGGTCTTGTTGGATGAAAGTGTATTGAAGGTAGTTTTTTGGAAGGAGAGGGAGGAGAGAATTTTGGGTATGAACACTAATAGTTTATTTATTTATTTATTTTTTTAGATAAAGGAGTAGTTGTGAGTTGTTGAGCCAAGCTTTTATGGAGGTGAAGGATTTCTGGGTGAGTGTTTGGAATATGGGTAGTATTCTAGCAGCACATATTAGAGTGGAGTTATCAGTGTATTGTACTATGGTGGCTTTTTTGGCTTCTGTGTTTAGGTCATTGATAAATAAGTTAAACAGTAGCAATCCTAGGATGGAGCCTTGTGGGACTCAGATGGATATGGGAAGGAAAACAGGAGAAATCATCTTGTTATTTCACTGCTTGGGGCCTATTAGTGAGAAAACTAAGAAATCAGTTAAATGGGGAGGGTGATAGCCCATAGAAAGAGAACTGAGTTAATAAAATTTGATAATGAACCTTGTTGAATGCTTAGATAGATCCAGAAGTAGGGCTGAAGTTAGAATACCTGAATGTCTATTGTGATTTATTATATCTATGAACCCTACCCTATACACGCATGTTAATAACTACATAGAGGGCATCTGTATCCACCAGGAAGAAATACAGAACTAACTCAAAAAAACAAGCTACCCCAGTGGAATCACATCAATAGGCTGTATAACAGAAGGAATAAAATGCTAGCAAAAATTAGAAAGTGCAGCACCCAGCAGGATAAAAACACTCTCATCAAACTAATCAAACAACTCAGAGGACAAATAAAGTCTAACAAAGCCACGTTTGAGGTAAATTTGGCCTCTCAGGCCAAATACAACCACAATGCATTTTTTAGTTATGTCTAGAACCTTAAAGACAATACACAATTGTCTGTAGAGGTCATTGTTAAAGGAGACACCTATAATGAGCCAGAAGATATAGCAAACCTATTTGATGGCAAATTCAGCTCTAACTTTATGCCTCTCACTCCATCAACATCCCCTTTCGAAATACCGTCAAATATAACTCTCCCTACTATCACTAAGGAACATGTCCTTAATACTCTGTCAAGAACACTACATCAGTGGACCTAGACAGTATTCCAGGATTCCTTCTAAATAGCAGGTCTATAAATTTAATCTTAAACTAAAACCTTTGCTGAAATTAGCAGATAACAGTTTTCCAGCATTTCTAAAAGTGTCAGCATCTTCTGTTGCATATTTCGTAACACTAATGTTAAGTAACTCTGATAAGCAGGTCCTGTTCCATCCATCTGGAAAAAAGCAGCTACTATACCATTATATAATATATAGGGTAATGCATCATTGGCCCTAAAGAATTATAGACCATTATTGCAAATACTAGAAATATATGTATACTCTCAATTCCTGCAACACCTAAACAATTCTATATTTATTTCTGAGGCACAATATGGCATCAGATCAGCAATACACAACTTTGATGGATGTTGTTTATTTCATATGTATGGTAGGCTAAGCAGGAATAAAGTTGGGACAGTCTTGTTAACCTGTCAAAGACCTCTGATAGTGCTGGTCATAAGCTACTAAATATTGTCACTGTGGACTGTCACTTTGTGCAGTTAGGTGGTTTGTTTGTTAGAAAGAGGTACCAGTCAGTAAGATAGAATGATGCAGTCTTTCACTTACAGTGACATAAGGGGTCTCTCAAGGCTCAATGTTAGGACCTTTGCTATTCCCAGCCTTTATGAGAATCATGGCAAGTCATTGTGGGGCTGCCAAGTTAGTGGTATGTGTACATAATGCATCTTTTTGCCTTTCTGCTGCCACTTTACTTTTAGCTAATATTAAAATACAACATAGCTTCAGCTCTCTAAGGTCATGAGTTTCAGCTGCAGGGCTGTACCTTAATATTGGAAAGACAGATGCTATGCTGTTTGCTAGCAAATGCCAGTGCTGGAGATAATCCATTACCCAAGTCACCTTAACTTAAACACCCTTATTTCTTCTCATTCAGTGTTTGACAAACTGAGATATATGTAGATGTAGACTCTGCTACATTGTTAAGCATTATTAACCAGATTAGAGCGAATCTCAATATGAATTCCGTCTTTGCCAAAACCAGCAAAAACACTAGGACATCTTTAGGGAGTCAGAGAATTACTTTTTGCCATTATAAGATACAGTGTTTTGGCCATATATGTCCTTCCTTCAATCATTTTTATTTATTTAATTTTATTTATTTTGCTGAACACACTGTTTACTAACTACATTGCCACTATTACCTACTATTACTCAAACCTGAATTAAGATACAGCAGAATTACCTACATAGCCTAAACTTACTTGAAAGTGAGCATCCTTTGTCACCAGTAGAGTTAGATTTTTTCCATTGACTAATTTATACATCCAGCTACCCAGCACTACCTAAATTACTAAATTTCATGTGAGTGTATAATTTCATTTATTTATTTTCCACTTAGTTGCTTTGTCTAATTCGGGGCCATGCTAGAGCCGGGACCTATCCTGGTACTCAATGGGTACATGTAGCATGCATGCAAAAATGCTCTTAAGGCTTGCACATGCACATATTATATCTATGGGGTGTGAGAGGAAACCAGAATATCAAGCAAAAATATAGTGCTTATATGTTTATCCTGCCTTGGTTCCTTCAGCATTGATTATGAAGTTGTTGCTTGATTTTTATTTTTATTTATTTATTTTTCCTGCAATTTATCTGGAACTGGGTTGGAATTATTCTAGCCCTACTCATTTTAAGTAAACCAAGGGAGAGTGTTAGTTGTCAACTGATTCATCTGTGACATGGGTAAAAGTAAAAGTGTACTGGTTCTGTTTGTTTTCTTTGCTGTGGGGCACTGCTTCTTTGTTGACAATAATGAAAGCAGTAAAGGAAGCTAGTACATTTTAAAGCACCACTATGGTCAGAAAATGAAAATCATGTATTTTATCTTGATATTTTCCCAGTACTAATATTCATACACTGCTTCAAGTAGTTATTTCATTTTTTTATTTCTTCTAACCCCAAAAGACTTGCTAGGGACAAACACATTGAAATGTTCATTTATTTCATTACATAATGTATTACTGTATCATCTTCTTCAGGATCTTCTTTCCACACACATGTAATGACAGTACTCAGGATTGCTACTTATTTTCAGAATCACTGGTGAGTGCCAGTAACCATTTCCCACAGATTTATATTCTCAGCCTCACTCGACAAATGCTGCATTGAGTCCTTTCCTTCACCTGCTTTAACTGCTTACATCAAATTGTTTTTTTTCGATCTAAGAATTTCATACCTTTAAGTATTCTTCTAGCATTCATTTTCTCTTTTAGGCAAAAGTATTACATTTTATGCCATTCTGTTCTTGGCTACTTACTCAACTGTACCTAGCAATACATATCAACCTATTTATACACCAACATGACTCTAAGTGATTAATAAAGCTTTGTCATTTGATCTATCCTAAAATAGTCTGCTGTGGGTTGCATTCAGCTGTAATTTTGTTTTCAGCTGGATGTGCTCTCTCTCTCTCTCCCATAACATTCTGTGTAATATGACACTTTGACCTTTCTTTTATACCAGGCATTTCTGCCCATTCCGTATATATAGCATCCTTGTGATTTTCTACTTAATTAAAGAATTTCTAGATAGTCTATCAATGCATTTTGTAATCATTGACTCCTTTAGTCTATCTTTCTTGCTGTTTAACAAACTCCATCAAACTTTCATTGTAATTGTTGATATTATACCTTATAACATAGCTAATATCAAGCAAAAGGCATACTGTTGATTTGTTTAATGGGGCTTGAATATCTTCTTCTTTGGATAGCTAGATAAATAAATTCACTAAGTTTATACCTTGATAAAGAGTCAGATGAAAAAAAAAAATGACATACTAAAACAGGAAAAAATGCATTTATGTTGTTGGACTGATTGATGATGAGTATGAGAAATGAATTAGCCAATATAAATAAAGGTGAGAAGAAAAGCGCCTCAAGTGTAACTTCACCAAAAAGTAGTAGAAAGAAGCACTTGGAGCCTCCAATGCTACCAACACTACTTTATTAGACAGAAACAACTAAAAGTTGTTTCTGTCTAATAAAGTCGTGCTCGTAGCATTGGAGGCTCCAAGTGCTTCTTTCTACTACTTTTTGGTATAAATGAATTAGCTCCAACCCCTGCAAATGTTGGTTAGCCAAAGGAGCAAATTGCTAGTACTTACTAGTGGACAGTTACTCAGCAGGGGAACATGTATTAAGCCTCTTTTATTGTTTAAGGAACAGACTAGTATGAACAGACTTTATCCCATGTCAGTTACTTACAAACTAATCTGTTGTGCAATACTTAACCATTCCCATAACGAATCCTTAGACTGCTTCTCCTGTGTCAGGAACAAATCTTTCCGCACATCACTTAGAACTTAAAGTTTGACATGAAGTATGACTTTGTTTGGAGATGGGGGGGGGGTTGTTAATCACAAAGCAGGAAATGTAGCTAGACGTTGATTTTTAAATTAAATTTGAAGGTCTAAATTGAATGTTGAATGTGATTAGGCTGTAAGAAGACTTAAGGCATGTTAAAGTGTGCTAGGAAGAGCATTACAAACATAAAAATTGTGATGTAAATTAATGCATTTTAACTAATAATTGAGCTGTAAATTCTTTGCACCTGTTCAGTTATTACCCTTGTGACAAGGAAAAAAAATGTCAGGGGTTAACACAATACATGGACAGTTTGATGCAGCCAATTAACTAAAGTATTTTTGTTACAATATGGGTCAATGAAAGCTCATTAAAATACGACATTGTCTTCATAACAAGTAACATTCTAGATACAGTGTAACAATCATTGTTCAGCAATAATATAACTTCCATCAGTACCATTTTGGATATTAAGGAGCAATAAGATCATACATTAATTAATTGGTTTTATTCTCCTAGAAAATATTGACGTTATCTTTTAAATATGTTGAAGTTAATAACTTGAGATTAAGTAAGTTAATTAAGTAAGTAAGACAGATTTTCATTATCTGAAACTTGGTCCTGCTTATTGCAGGTACAGAACTCTGGCCCCATACCTTATTTCCATTTTTTTTCTATTGGCCAAACTGGAAGCTTTAATGTGAAAACATTGCCTCTTAAGACACAAATATTTTTTTTTATTTTATTACTTATATCTCCTTCTGAGTTTGTCCTTTGCTTGTACTTGCAGAAGTCTCAGGCTTAATCCATTCTGGGTGACTGCCAGTAGTTTGTTTTATATGTAGTAAGCACACTCTGTTAAGAATTTACTCATGTTCCAAGGAAATGTCTGTTCTGTCTTCCAGGCAAGTTAGCACAAGATCTTATAGAAATTTAATGCACAAAACTATCTTCCCACTGCATACTGCACCTGTTTTGTGTATGTGTCTTCCAACTGTTTTGTGTGTGTGTCTTCCAACTTCCCATCACAATATACTGTTTCAGTGAACCAAGCAAAGCAGTAAATACAGTCTGTGTTCTAAAACCATTTCTGTAACCATTTTTTCATTAAGCAGATTTGGTATTTTGCATTATTATTAATTTCATTATACAAGTTATAATGCTGAAATCTAAAATCTATAGTTGATGTGATTGTGTGGGACTTTTACAGTCTTTCTTAAACAGGTAAAGCCTGTTAGAAGCAACCACTTGTTTTCAGCCCTGTCACTTGCATCTGGTATAATCATCTTGATGAAATTGATGAACATTTGATGTGTTGTTTACGCTGATTGGAGATTCAAGGAAAGAATCTTCGATGCGTAAACATAGACCCCAGTAAGATATAACTTGATTTCAGTCATTGCCTTTAACAGTGAAGAATAATTCCAGCTGGCAGTTTAAAATTTAATTCCATACTTAGTGCATCTGGAAATAACTTAATGCTGTATCCTTTCTTCAGCTTTTATAATGGATCATCAGAAAATGATTGATGATATGTACTGTAGCATTAGCAGAATTAGTGATAAATGTCTATGCGAATGCTACATTTTCTAACTTTTAAAATATTTAATTGCACTGTTCAGAGTATCAACTGACTCTTATTGACTGCTGTAACAGACTATTGCTGGTTATGTACTATTGTTGATTCATCATTCTGTAACTTGCATGCCATGGATCAGTCACAGCCTGTACAGTTTATTGAAAGCACACTCGCTGACATGAGAGATGCACAACAGATATGCCAATGTGCAGACATTTACACAAAACTTGCTCATATGACAGTAACGAAAAAACAAGAAAGCTGTTTGGTAAACACTGCACATTCATTTGAAGAGAATACCCGACACGTCATGTGGAGGTTGTGGGGCTTTACCCCTTCATATATCTGACATAACCCCAGCATAAATTAACTACTACTACTGAGATTTCCGTGCCTCCCTTAATGGCACACACTGTTCCCCTATCCGGCTCCACCAACATCATGAATTGCTCCTTAGACCAAGTATATTTTTTGCGTAGAAAGTGACAAAACAAAAGAAAGAATATAAAGAACAGGGCCGGAAGATAACAAAAGAAAACTAGAAAAGCCCACAATTACAGTGACAAGTACAGAGAACTCTCAAAACAACAACACGTTGATCAACATTTAACTCATGAATAGTTAAAAGGTGAATTAAAAAAAAACATGAAAAGTTATGAATGTCAGCACAAAAAAAGTAGACAACATTCAAAATGGTTTACAAAGTCTATAGAAAAAGTAGGCGATACAGACAAACACAAGTTCTGCAATACAGAACTAGAGTCAGTTGCTCATATTATTGCTGATTATGGTGTCTCCATGGCTGAGGTTGTGTATGCAGAAAGGTACAACAGTGTGTCAAAACTGTTGCACTGGGGATTGTGCAAACAATGCAACAAAAGGTAATTGAGAAGCATGAGCCACAAAGCATTACTGAAAATGATGGATTTTGGATCACATGGGATAACCCATTACCAATAGTTAAGAAAATAGAAGCCAGAAAAAATATATTTTATCCTAAGAAAAAAAAAAGAGTAACATTAATCATGGAAATAGCTATACCTAAAGATTATAGTTTCCTGTGTACTGACAGAAACAAATACATAAAACTAGAAAAATATGGAATAGATGCCGAGATAGTTCCAAAAGTAACAGGGCTATTAAAAAATAATTTTCAAGTTATTTACATATGCAGCTGATACATGAAACTCTACATAAACCAGAGAAGTAAGAAGTCCTAGGTACATTGTGGGTGCTCAGAAGAGCACTACTGACAAACAACAAAAACTGAATCAATGCTAACTTCAAGAACATTAATCATACATCAGCTCAAGAATTAGGTCAATTCCTGTCATGGTATTAGAAACCCTAAGCAACTGGAGAAATTAAGAAAGAGAAAGAATATGCATCCATTCATATAGATAAAGTTGTATCAGGGAACAGATAGCCAGGTAAGTGTGAGGTAAGGAAAAGTGAGTACAAAATGAACATGAGATGCTCAGCATTCATAGATAGTTTATTGCTCTGGTGTTATCCTGTTTTACAGAAACAAATTAACAGAATATGAAAAACAAAATGTGGCTCTAGAAGGAAGTAGAAGATTTAGAAGGAAAGAGAAGTGAAGGAAGACACAGAGGCGTTAGAGGAAAATACCTGAACATAGTATGTTAAAGTTTTAATAATTAGCAAACCACTGGAAGGATTGTTGTGGCAGAGTGTGAATGTATGTTTGTGTGTGTGTGTGTGTGTGTGTGTGTGTGTGTGTGTGTGTGTGTGTGTGTGTGTGTATAAGCATGTGTAAACATTGTATCTGTGTTACATTTAGAGGCAGAGCCAGATCATTCCTAGATGACCTAAACAGTTGCCTAGGGCCCACTGTTTAGGGGGCTCACTGGGGTCCGCCACAAATTTAATTGTTAAATAAAGAATTAAAAACCAAAATATTTTACATTGTTTGCATCCATGCATTTCATTTTTTTCCTTTAAGGACACACTTTCTGTGCATGTGTTGTACATCTTTAGTACAACACACGGACAGCAATGTGTGATAGAAATGGAGAACAGATAACCGGGGCTTTCATCTTTACTACAGGCAATGCTCAAGATTTAAACAGATGGGGCTTTCATCTTTTTGAAATGGATGTGGACTGGAACTATTGCTGTTGTCAAAATGGACCAGAGAACTGCCACTGCTTTCCCTTGGAGGATTAGCAGGTACTCAAAGAGCAGTGTGTGTGTGTGTTTGTGTGTGTGTGTGTGTGTGTGTGTGTGTGTGTGTGTGTGTGTGTGTGTGTGTGTGTGTGTGTGTGTGTGAAATTCCCTAGTTAGGAATGGCAGGTTAGTTAATTAGCTTGCTCAAGCTCAAACTCTGTACCTTGGCTACAGCAGACAAAAGTATACATCCTCCACACTAACTATCAAACTACTAACAGTTGTCATATGGATACTTTTGTCATTATTGGTTCATACATTTTGTTTCACTGCTTAATGGAAAGAATCTACAGGGGTACATTTTGAAGGAATGTAAGTTTCGTGCATTTTCAAGGAATGTGAGCTTCAATGGAAGAGAAGTTTACTGTTGCTCATGGTAAGTCTGCAGTCAATGTGCAACTATTTTGCTTAGCAAATGTCTGTTAGTGTTTGTGCTAGAGAATTGTAAAGCAGTGTTACTAGCACCACAGGTAGCATGTTTGCTTTTGGTGTAGAAGGCTTTGGGTTCTACTCCCCATGGATTGCTGATACTGCAGTGCACTTTAAGGTAGGGGACTATTGCACTCCTGAGTGTGTTGCCCTTTGGGTGTGAGGTTAAACTGAGGCCCCACCTGTCTGTGTTAATGATAGGCACAGTGAGATATTTTGCATCCACATGAGCTATCAAAAAAGAGTGGTGGTGGTGGGGGGGTTCCCTAATGCCCTGACCAGATTTCCCTTAAGAGTATAAATACCACCAAGGCTCTCCCCTGAAAAGACATTACTAACTAGTGGGACTAAACTGGTCAACAAAGGATATTTAAATAAAAAAAATTAAATTAAATCCATGTCTCTGCCTTCATATGCTGTAAAAAGTAAATAAGAAAATAGTATGTTTGCTGACAGTTTTGAGCAACGTTTATGGTAACTGGGGGAAAGACAAGTAATGGGACACCAGAATGCTGTGGGGGGAGGCTGGTTCATTCCCCTTCCTAAGTCCCCATTTAACCGCGATCAGGCTCTGTTTGCAGGTTAATGTTATATTAAAAAGTCACCCTGTTTATTCAAGCATCATAAGTTTTACTATATTGTATCGTTGTCACAAGATAAGCAGTAGAAAAAACGCACAATTAGAAGAATGCCATGTTGACAAGCATATACCATATTTTAAGCAACACTAATCAGAATATGTAATTTGTTAGAAAGTTTAATGTTTGCCCATTATGCACGTGTTTCTCCTGGCAATGCTTCCATCCTGCTGATACTAAAACATATTTTTACTTGCAATACTGCAATTTTTTGGATTAACTCCATGTACTTTGACAGTTCAAGTTAATCCATGAAATGTTCTGATGAGATTTTGACATATAATATCTCTAATCTGACAGCTCAAATCATACTGCCTCAATTTGCCTGTTATTCTGAAAACAGTGCCATGTTATATAAACAAATGTGGTAAGACTTGTAGAGGAGACTGTTTTTATTTGGATGTAAAGAGCCAGTGTCAACATATCGGCATGATGTTTTTGTTATCAAATTCACTATCAAGACTTTCTTAGGTAGGTTTAGGGCAGTGTTATCTAGCCAGAATAGAAATAGGCCCCCAACAGCTTTCTGGTGTCCCATTGCTTTTCTTCTCCCCTAATCTACAGCATTCTTCTGGGTAGAGTTGATCTTGAATAATAAAACGAAACTAACACTAAGAATCACTTGTCAAGTGCTGCTCCCTTCCAGCAGAATGAAAAGAAACCAACACATCCATCCATTCACAACCCCTTTTTCCCACTTTTACACTTCAGGTTGGGGTGTCATTTTAACAATAACAATCCTCTAGAGCCAAGGTTCACACCACGGGTGACTAGCCCTGCTGCGGCTGTTCTTCTGTACCACACCCTTGCATGCACATTCTTACCTATAGCCAGTTTAGAGTATACAATTCACCTACTGCATGTCTTTGGACTGTAGGAGGAAAATGGAGCACCCAGAGGAAACCCATGAAAACACAGAGAGGACATGCAGACTGTGCACAGAAAGCACCCCAGCCGAGAGTCAAACAGAACACCTTGCTGTGAGATGACAATGCTATCAGCTGTTCCACTGTGAGCCAATGGTCACTAGAAAAAGATGGATGCCAATTGAACAGTGCTGAACAGTGCTGTTGGCTATATATTATGTTTCAGAGCTACAAAAAATAAATCAAGTAAACTAAAACCTACAAAACTGTATTGCCAAGTATTTATTATTATTTATTTATTTGTTGCTATGTAACATTATTCACAATTGTTAGTTTTAAAACATGAAATCATCATTTCCCAAAAACGTACATTAATTTAACTAAAATCCATTCTCATGACTTATTATACACAATCATATGTTTCCTGATGTCCTGAAATCTTTTTCCTGTGAATTTTCTTTAACCATTTTGCTATTTGAAAAACTATCAGGATAAGCTGTTTTAAATAAAATTTGACTTAACTCATCCATGTTTCCATTCAAATTAAGTATTATAATTACAAAGTCAGTATTCTTGATAAAGCTTCTTCCCTTTATGGATTTTTGTAAATTATGTAAGAATATAAAACATGTACCAAATGTTCTTTTATTAATATGCCACATCTAAATCACTCAGGCTTACACTGCCTTTTGTGTTTTTTTCCTTAACACGTTCCTCTCAAATAATTCAAATTTATACTTTACTACATTACTATTGTCAATTACTTATACATACAAAATACTATTTTCTATTATCAATATCCTTGCAAAAAATCAGAGTATTTACTTTGTTTTAATAGTCTTTTTTCTTTTAATCTCCATTCTCTTTCAATTATTTTACTTAAGTATGAAGTGTAAGAATCACTGATTTGTATATATTTCTTTAGATAATTTTCTAAATATACTAGACTGTATTTGTCAATATTTGTTTTTTTTTTCCTTTTAATATTATCTAATTTGTATTCAAACTTTAATTCCCACTCCTTGTTTTCTAATCAATCATTTTTTCACTAAATCTTGATCTGTAAGTTTCATAATTCTGATTCAATCACACAGAATATCCTTTCCAAAATCCTCACTCTTGACAATTTTCCAATCCCTTTCCAGATGTGGATCTCCAGGGAGGATGATGACAACCTAGGATATTGGATCACTCTATAAATTGTAACCATTATATTATTTCTTCAACCTAATCCTCATATTTCTATATCAAATACAATTATCTGGTATATTTTATTCATCACTGTTAATAAAGATTTTACACTCTTTCCTCCCAATCACTTGTCCAAGTGGTATAAAGTTTACTTCTCCATTTCAGTCTTTTGACTTAAATACTCAGAATGTAATTTCCATCTACCAGTTTTTCAAAGATTATTACCAAATATTTAATTCTTGTACTCTTACATTAGTTGCTTTCTAGATATATGCTACAGTTGTTTTTCTTATAATTCAAATCATATATTTGCTCCTCTTTACATTTATAAATAGATTGGTCTTATTTAAATCTTCCTTTAACATTTCTCTCTGTCTCTGGAACTGACTTTTTTTAGGGCTAATGTCACATTATTTTCTGCATGACATATAATTGGACATACAGTACCTTTGACTTTTGCTACATCATTCTTTTTTTCCGTATATCTACCTAATTCACTGTAAATTAAAAATAACCAGAAGGCTAACAAACATTGCTGTCTTACTCCTTTTTCATTTTCAGTACTTGGAACCATTACTGGTGGATATTTAGTCATCAGTGTCTTTAGTGTCTTTTATACAAAGCTCCCATTCTAGTGTTATAGTATTTTAAATGTTTAGTTTTCCTTTAGGAATCACATTTTGAAATTTAAGCATACAGTTTGAAGCATCACTCAGCTCTGCAGGGCACTGCAGTCCATTTATGGTATTGCAGTCTTTTGAAGGAAAGGGTCAAGTTTAATAAAGAAAAATGCTCTGCTAAAATATAGATTAGTTTGAAATATGTTTCACATTTAAAGCTTTAATACAGTTTACAGGAAAAAAATGCATGCTTTTTATACCACTCTGCGCATTTTTTGCATCCTTTTTTGATATAATTCCCCTAGTCCCCACAGACTCAAGCTACTTCCCCGGCTTTTGCACTCACTGATTCCTGGATCCCACAGCTCCTCCCTTCCAGGCTCCTGAGACATGACCGTTTAGTCAGGTGGGTTCCTCAACAGCTCAGAAATCTGTCTCAATGGTAACTCTTGTTAAGGCCTGAAACTGAGGGGATCTGATGGAGAGTAGTGAGCATGGAGCTTGGGAGCCATAATTTATGTATCAGTTGGTGAATTATCCCAGATGTGAAGATTGCCAGTGCAATGATATCAGGGTGTCATCACTATCCCTTTATTAAAAATGAGATATCCTGGGAGGCTCATGGTTCCCACCAAAGATTGCCTAGGCGTTGGGTTTCTCTCACCTTCCCAATGGCTGCTTCATATCCCCCCTCCCCACCAACTCTAACAGCAGCTTGAGTCTGTTCCTGAACCCAAGTTACCAGCAGCACAGACACATGCCCTACCTTTGTGCACAGATTTCTACAACTTTGCTACACTTTACTAAAATCTAGTTGCAGGATGTTATTCAGTCATTAGCACTGCACACAGATTTTGCATAACATTTCAGTTTACTCCAAAAGACTTTTAGCTCCCATACATGGGTATAAGTAGCTGCTTCTTTAGTAGGCACGGCTTTATCAGCCAATGTAATACACTGCTTAAGCATTACACATTAAGTTTGATTCCTTCCAAACTCAGACTTGGACTTTTTTAACTCTAAACATTTTTAACTCTAAAAACAATGTCTGTAGTGTTTGCAACACCATTTGCAAATTGCAAGTGGTTATGTCCAGCTTTCCCTGTGAACACCATATGGCATCAAAACTACACTCTTGATAACTCCTGAGAGTTCTGTTAAGTTTTGCAACAGTTATCCCCAGCCATTTGCTATAAGAGACCGAGCTGAAGAAGAGTTGGAAAAGGTTACCATAATTACTCTGATGAAACATTGTACTGACTGCACTAGTAGTTCTAGTGATAAAATAAGTTTATCTCTCATCTCAGAAAGTCAAGGCAACTAAAGGGTGTCTTAGTATAATTTTTTTTTTGTGCCTCACAGGACCCCATTTGATGGCTACTTGACTTACACCTAGTTGGCCCATTTGTTTCAAGAGGATGGGAGCTGAGCATTTCTTGGCTTTGTCAGAACACTGCAGCTCATTCATTCCTACATGGGAATCCTATATGATCCTGTACTCCCTCAGCAAGAGTCAGGTGATTGGGAGTGAACCAGTTTGCTGGCCCTGTGGTGCAACCTATCATCTCCTCCTGGGAGCAACCCCTCCCCCTCACCATCTCATCTGAGCTGTGTTATTGCTGTCTTCTGATAAGAACCATGTCTCTGAAGGTGAGTTCCCCTCAGCTTACAGTAAGGAATGCAGTTAGACAGCAAACTAGATAGACATAAACTAAGCTAAATAAAAGTCCTAGTGTGCCTACTAGGTGTTACCTATGTGGTGAGCCAGAACCACCCTCTCCCCAGGATGGGTAAGCCATTAGCTGCAATCTACTCCATTCCTTCCCAGCCAGCTCCTATATGCACTCAATCCACTAAATGAACTCAGGTTACCCATGGTGCAGACAGGGCTTTATCCTTCTGTGCCATAGAACTGGCTAGCTGTTGTTAAATGTTGGAGGATTCTCAGGGTTTGCCATGGTATTAGCTTTGGTGCCACACATGATGCTCATGCCCTCTTTAAAGACTTGCATATGCAGCTAATAAAAGGATAAAATCATTGCTGATAATGCTGTTTCAAAGAAATGGAACAGTGTCATTTGCAACCTTCCACATTTTTTCAGAATAATTTAAGCCATTTTCTCAGCACGGTGGTATTAACAGTATTATATAGATTGCTAATCAAAATGCCACAATCTGACTATATAGAAAATGTGTGGAAAAATTTGAGATAATAAATATCTGATTACCCCTATGGTAATCCTCATGCAATGCAAGATGCATCGTTTTCTGTTACTACAGTAATGGCACAACAGTCCATACTGCACCATCAATGTTTTTTTCTTGAACAGAAAACGTGTTCTTAGTAAGAATTAATGAAACCGAGTATTTAATGACACTCACTCAAAAACACAGTGTCAATGCTTAAATGATAGGAATAAAAACAATTTTTCAATAGGTCAAGAAATTCTGAGTAGAGAGGTTCAAGCAGTTATTTACAGACAGGGGAATGTGAAAGAACCTTGACACACCAGATAATACTGTAGAAGTCATGACTTCTGCTACCTATCCTGTCATAGTGAGCCCCTGGATATTTTCTCCAAGAAATGTTTATAGTCAGACCTGTAACATGGACATTTCCAGAAGGTGGACTGCTCAGTTTTGTGTTCCACTGAGTATAAAATAGAAGGTCTTTGATTTAGCTGTCTAAGGCACCACTTTATCTTCTCTTTTGGGGTTTCTTTTCATATGTTTTTATGTTATTATAGCAAAGAAGTGCAGTATTTATAATTTATGAAAAGTGCCCCCTACCATAGCAGGGAGAATGATGTCTTATGGAAGAAGTCTTGTATATTTGGCCAGGGTATTTTTGGCCTCCATTCAATCCCACCCATGATCTACCTAGACAATGAATTGGGTAGATTGTGTGTGCGGCAGAGCAAGAAATCAGTACATTTGAAAATGAGAGACCAGAGCAATGAGAAAACTCAGCAATGGCATGAAGTAAGTACATTTTTTGTATTGTCATGGGTAGAGAACCAGATCATTTGGAAGACTAGGGGCTGGCTAGTCCACAGATGTTCCAGATTTTGTAGAATATGCCTGATTTTGTCTAATTTGCTTAGGCTGTACCTTGTCATACCTCCTACCCATCCCTTTTTTTTGTAATATAACCAGATTTGTGGCTCATATTTTCCTTCTGTTCATTATAAAATTTGAAATTTTCTGACAAATCATTGAGGGCCAAAGTAATTAAATAGTGACAGACATTTGGCTTTCAGAATTTACCCCCTACAGAAAACACACTCTAACACAAAAGCTGTTATTCTAGCATTTTTTTTTTAATTTAGAAGAGCAATTTTTAAAAACTGTCCTTGATTTTGAGCCTTTGTGTCCCCATTATTTTTGACTTTGCCGAGGTTTTTTTTTGGTGGGCCACCAAGGATTATAGTCAGCCAAGAATGCCAGACATTGGAGCTCCATGCTTCTTTTTTCACAGAAAATGTTTGTTGATGCAAAACCTGTTGTTCTACTAACTAAACGAATTTGAGTAACATAAAAATGTTGCCCTGTATGTGGGGGAATATGACTGACAACTGTTTTTTGCTCATTATTCTGACTTTGCAGGGTTACTGTAATTTGTGTGAAGGATTTTGGGATACTTTAATGGGTGGTTTCTGTTTCCATGGAACAAAAATAAAATACAGTTAATGGTGGTCATTTTTAGGGGTAGGAACTGCCTGTAGAAAATAATTGACCCTCTTCTTGTTTTCTCAGTGAAAAATGTCACTATCTCACTTTGCAGAACTAGTGTGCATTTACTTGGCTATCACTTTTAGCTTTAACTGTTGGGGATCTATCTGTATAAAGTAAATGACCCTTTTTTTTTCTCAGTTTAAACAGTCACTATTTGGCTTTGCAGGACTAGTATGCATTTGGCAGATTACTCTGATTTATGTGAAGCACCATGGAATACTTTAATGTGTGACTACTGTTTCAGAGGAACAAAGATGAAATACAATACACAACCATCATTTTTAGCTATAACTACTGGGTGGGCACTGTCTTTAGGAAGTAACTGACTCTCTTGTTGCCTTTCCAATATTAAAGAGTCACTAGACGGCTTTGCATGACTTCTGTATATTTGCGGGATTAAATGTGATATGTGTGAAATAACTTGGAGTACTTTAATGTGTGGCTACTGTTTGCATGGAAGTTCACAAAGATGAAATATAATACGTCTGACATTTTTTATCACAGTCCTCTTAAGTGTACACAGAAGTAGCTAGAACTGCTGAGTGGTGGTTGCAGCTGCCTTTTGCAAGCAACTTAGCTCTTGTTCTTTGCCCAGTTTAAACAGTCACTATTTGTCTTTCAGGACTAGTGTGCATTTGTGTGAAGTAAGAACTGAACATCTGGGATATGCACATACACATGCGTTAGCTATAATTCTTGGGGCTGCCCTTAGAGGAAAATACTACTGCTTGTTCATTATTCTGGCTTTGCAGGACTAATGTGAAATGTGTGAAGCAACTTGGAATACGTTAATGTGTGTCAGCTGTTTATGTAGAGTAAAGGGGAATGGGAATTACGTTATGTGGTCATCCTCTTCTGTCACAATCAGGTGTCTGAAATGTACGCAACAAAGATTATAAATGTCTAATGGGAGTGGGGGATGTTGGGATCAAAGTAACCTACCCTCTTGTCATTTGCTCAGTTAAATCATCTTTCAAAAAGTAAGGCATGAATGCACGTCAGAATATCATTGCAGTTTGTATGTGGGGCTGAGAATTATGTCTTTATTACTTTAATTTTCTTCCTAAACCTGAGATGTGTGCACATAGCTTTTATTGGGCTGGGGACAGTGTGGTCATTATTTATTTAGCTTTTTTTACAAACTTCAGAGGTGTGCACAGATGGCTTGTGTTGGATGAGTGAAGTGTCTAAGTGTAACAAGTTGGAAACATTACTGTGATAATTTTTTTTACTTTCCTGACAAAAATCAGCTGCATATACAAATGACTGTCTTTTGTGGGAGTGTAAGGAGGTGTGCTGTTTGTGAATGTGTGACAGCAACAGGTTGAAATATATTATGTTCTATATGCTCAAACATGCACCTCAGAGCACCTAGAATCCTCATGTCATCTAGTAGTCCACAGACCCCCAGCTTAAAGCAGTTGTTTACTCCAAATTTCATCTTGGTCAATTAGGGTCTGTTGAAAGGATGGAGGAAAAAGCAAAACTGAAGAGTAACACTGAATTTCTTTCCTAATCAGGATTATTGTTCAAGCCCTTCATTGGATAAAAATGATTGTTTAAAAAAAAAACTTTAAAATGCAATTCAGCGCATCTAGAACCCCCATTGCTTCTTGGGACCTAGAGACCCCCAGATCACAGGATTAATTCACTTGCTTCCTCCACAGTTATTACAGTGCAGTCATGATCAGTTAGGATGAGATGACCGGATTCAGAATAAGATTGAATTTATTTCCTTAATCAGGATTTTTCAGGCTATCATTGGATTAGACAGGTTGTTTAAAACACTCTGAAATGCTGCTAGGACCCTCATGGCCTCTGGTGGCCTAATGATCTACAGAACCCTGGCTTAATGCAATTATTTTCTCCATGGTTATCAGAGTACAATCTTACCTATTTAGGATGTAAAGAATTAATAAATGCTGGAAAAAACAATAAAAGGATAAAGGCAAGCTGTAAAAAAAGAAGAAAAGCGTAATCTGGGTGGTGTGGTATCCCAAGATGGGAACACAAGGTGATGTGCTGGGACTGGAGTGCAGTGAAGCCCTTTGCTAAGACCAGACCTGCTTATACATAAATATGATAATATCCGTAGCTAAGAGATTTTGGTTCAGAGACTGTAACATGTTGTGGCTCAGGGATGTTGGTTCAGGCAAAGTGAAGCAATCACAAGCAAAGTGTTTTATGCCTGTAATACAATGAGCTAAAATATCTACTATTAAGTGATGGCCTGCTTCTCATACATATGTGTTCACTTTAAGCAAGGTAAAAATTGTGAAAGCTGCCAGATGAGGCGGTTTGTTTTACTTTAATTTTAATAATTTTGAGGTTTGAATATTTTAAAACTTCTATCTGCAGTTCAAGAAGTGATCAAGCAGTTGTGTTTTATTCTTTGACTTTAAAAGGATTAACTGCCATTGAAATAGTGTTGTAAGGTAAAGCGAACTGGAAATAGAATTTTAAAGTAAAGAGAAATGAACAATGCTTTATTGTGAGTGTTGCCAGGTAAGATTACTCTGTCACTATTTTTGAATTTCCCAGTCTAACCAAGTCCTTCCCTGCTTATTTTTTAAATGCAGGAGC
This sequence comes from Protopterus annectens, assembly GCF_019279795.1. Lineage (NCBI taxonomy): Eukaryota > Metazoa > Chordata > Ceratodontiformes > Protopteridae > Protopterus > Protopterus annectens. The sequence goes on along the minus strand of NC_056741.1, from coordinate 913,908,977 downwards.
TTTTTAGTCACCTGCCTTTTATGTAAATTTGCCTTTAGAAGCCGCTTCCAGTCTTATCTAATCTGCTCATACCAGTGAGCACTACAAGTAAGCAAAAATGCCCAACAGGGTGTGTGTTAATGTGTAATTAGAGAACGGGCTTACTGTACATCAGTACCCTGACTGGAGAACAAGTGTTCTCCACCAGGGTATTAATGTACCAGTAATGCCTGGTAAAAATGAGTCCACCACTTCATGCAGCTTATCAAGCCACTGTGGAGCTCGAACTGAGAAAAACGGAATGGCCATCATTATTTTATGCTCACTAAGGTTCTATGGTACCAGATGAGATTTCTGTAAGCCTAATCTGTGCAACACAAACTAGCTTAGTATATCTTATAATGCACCTTCTTAATATAGCAGTAACAGTCAACTACATCCCTAGTGTCTGGATGTAGGTTACTGAGGTTGCAGTCCACATGGGAGGCCCTTCTGCAGACACCAATAACTGCAGACTGATAAGCCTCAAAAGTATATTGTGCAAGGTCATGAAGAATAACATTATGCAACTTATTCATATATTATATATTCAATGTCAAAGGAAACCTGCTCCATAGCCTAAACCAGTATGGCTTTGTCAAAGGTAGATCGTGTATGCTTAACTGCATATTCTTTATGGGTGAAGGTTTATCTACCCATGCAGCTTAACGCCATCTAACGCATTTAACACTATACTCTTTTACTGAGTCATGCATAAACGCAGCGATCTGTAAATAAACTGGTAATAACTTGGGTCCCAACTGGCTACATGGTCATATACAACAGATAAGAATAAGAAGACTCCTATCCTTACCCAGCCCTGCCATCTGTTGGGGTCCTCAAGGATGTGTTCTGGATGCACTTCTTATTTGGAATCTGTTTCCGAGGTGTCAAACTGACACCCATTATCTAGCTCACTAGATAAGCAAGTATTAGCAAACCTGGGACTGTTGCCATTAACCCCACCAACACCACTTCCACTCAATCAGCATTAAATATTATTCAGAAAATGTGCAACAAAAATGGCCCTGTCTTCAATGTCAGAAATGCAGCATTTGACATTTAACAACCCACACCCAACAGCAAATGCAATTTGACGAAACAGTAAAAACTTTGAACTCCTTCTAAATGATTACCTTTCAATTCATATCCAAATAGTTGCTACCATCTGCACATCATATGGAGTTGCCCACCTGATCCTCCTTAGAATGAGATCCATGTCACACATAAATTACTTTCTTTTATGCAGCTATCATCAGTACATACTATGGACTACTGTGCCATGTATTTTAATCAATTGTCTGACACTATCTGGTGTGATTGGTGAAGGTGCAATGATTCCTCATAAAAAGAATCAAAGGGCTTCAAAGCTTGTCCTATAACAAACAACTACAATTACTCTGTCTCCCTCTTCTCTGTATATCATTGCCTTCTCGAAGAAGTCATACGCCTAAAATTCAGAATGACCCCTTAATGTGTAAAGCCATATGTTTAGATTACAGCTTCATATTGCGAAGACCCCTACACCTATGGGATAAACTCCCTTTCTCCATTAAACTCAGCCTTTCATTTCAAGCCTTCTAGAACAAAATGGATGACCTCATAGGCATCATAATCCTTGATGGCTAATAGGTGTTGAGATTATTCACCAAACCTATGAACCTGTGAGTATAAGATGTACTGAAACACAACCCTGTCTTTGGGATATTTATTAACACTTTGTCATGCATACATTACAGCAAACACACAAAAGTTTGATGTTATATTTTCTTTACACTTCACTGACCAAATGTATAGTTGTGTGGTAGGGGCTGGATCTAAATATAGTTTGAGAGTTAGAAAGAGACATATTTTGGCTAGGATGAATTTGTATTTCATTTGGTATATTGCAGATACACTTGAACTGTTTCAGTCTGCTTTTTCCTACTTGCTTTTGTTTTCAGGGTCCTTTCTATTTATGAAATGATATGTACTATTTATTACCAATACATTTCTGTTAGTTTTGGTGTGTCTGTTTACTTGTGATTCAAGCTGCAAAATGGTAGTTAAGGAGTGGTTGCAACTGAATTTGTAGATATAGTATTTTTTTTCTAGTGTAGAATGATATCCTGTCAAAACTCTAAGACTAATGAAAACAAAAGACCTATTGAATATTCAATGGTTATATTTTCTGTTTAGAAGACAAACTGGGAAGTTGATATACAAATCAAAGGGAGTTGTTGAGAACCCAGCCCAAAAGTATGTGTAATACAAACTTGAGAACAGTGCTTATGATCTCTGATTTGTTTATCAGTGCAGTAACAGGAAAAATACATTTCATTTCCTTGTTTACTTTTACATAGTTTATTTCTGGTACCTAGATAAAGGAGTTGCTTACCATGCAATAATGATGTCAATGTTTGTAACAGATGAACAGCTCTGCTTAAACTCCTCTGTAACAGCGATCCTGACTTTAGTTCTGCCCTGTCCAGGCTTGTGATTCTCATTCATTGCTTCTTGACTCCATGTAGAGTGCCCTGCCCTGTTTTTGAAATAGTGCATCATGTTATCTTTCCTAAAGTCCTTAAAGATACTGCCTACATTTTCTTCCTCCTATTCTAGATATCATGCTTTTGTCTATAAATACAGTACAATACTGCGGTGGTGGTGCTGCGGTAGCGTTGTCGCCTCACAGTTACACGTTGCCCGTTCGATTCTCAGTTAGAGCGTCATCTGTGTAGTGACATGCGTGAATTGGCATTCCTTCGTTGAAGGTTGTGCGTTAGGCCCAGCAAGCCAGTACGTAAAAATCTACTGCCAATCATTAGCGGACCGGAGTTCTGCTGTGGCGACCCCTAACCGGGAAAAGCCGAAAGACACAATTGTAAGATTTTCTGACCTTCTGTGTACTACTGCACCCTTTATTCTGCCAGTGCCAGTACAGTATAAGCATGTCTTGCTGTGTTTACTGCAGCAAGATAATAGATATACACAAGATGGCAATCCACTATCTTTGGGTTCTTCAGCAGCCTAGGGAGTTTTACAAGTTTTAATTTTTTTTAATCTGCGCTCCAACCACTTTGATGGAGGGAGTGATACATCTAGCCCTAAGTCACCTTATCAGCTCATCTGTATAAAGTAATCTTACAATTTTTTATTTACCACCTCACTTTCATGTCACCAGTCTCTACAAGTAAGTATTGGATGATTTCTTGTATTTTCCCATGTCAGCACCTTCAGCATCTAGGCAGCTATTCAAATCTAGACCATTTGGTTCACAGTTAAGATTCTGTAGTTTTAAACTATGGAGGTGACTTAATGTATATGACAGATTAATAAGAGTGAGTTTAGTTAAAATTATGCTGCAGGAGACTAATTTAAGCCAGGATGAACAAAGTCAAGCTATTGGAGGATGAAATTGGGTGTGTATGGTGCAGAGGCTGCAGTAAAAAAGGGATTTCATATTGTCCATGTTGCTACAAAAAGCACATGGGTGATATGCCTGTGTAAAATATAAGATCAGTCTATTTTCATAGGTAGTTTTCATGATCCCTTCCAGTATCACTTAGATGTAGTTAGTGAATTATTTAATTTTCTACAAATCAACAATGGACAAGAGACTACAGTCACTGTATGAGAAGACTCCAGCTATGATCGGGAGATTGGATTAGACAGGACACAGGCTTTAATGAATTTCATATTCAAGTGGCCTGGCCTTTAAAAGAATAGACCTAGGTGGCTAATCTGATAAAAGGAAGGTACAACACCCCACCAGTAAAGACTATACCTACTTTACCCCGATAAAGTTCATGGTTAGTAGGGTGGACATATTCTGACATTACATCACAGAGTCCCTATGTTGACAACATTGTTGACAATCCATGTCCCAGCAAGCACAGGCATCCTAGTCTTGCTTGCTCAGTCCTGATTGCTTGTATCCCTATACATTAAAAACAGCAAATACTAGCTAAGGTAAAACCATTTATTTGGGGTTTCTGGTGATCACTAGAACCATAGTGGCTTTTAGAAGCAGGGGTAGGAATGGTTGAAGGTGCATCTAAAGGGAAAAAAAATAGAAGGGCATACTGGAAAGAAAACTGATATCGGAGCAGGTGTAACTGAATTCAGTTGAGGTGAAACAGAAAAAATGAGGCAGAATTGAACTAAAGTTGCCAAAGATGCACTAAAGCAATGGACAGATCAAATAAACATCTGACTAATACCAAACAGGGAGCCAGATACTTTATGGACTAGAAAGGGAGGGAGGTAGAATAGGGAAATTTTTAGGCGACAGGTTTTCAACTAGATCAGTTACAGGATTAATAAGAAATATGAGAAAGCCTCATGGTACACTAAGGAGCAACCCACACATCATTTAATGGAAATTACTACAGGGGACTATACAAGAATGAACAGGATGTAAATCAAGTCTGTGTACAGGAGGCTGGTTATTTATGGACTACCTTGTGAACCAGTAGGTTTGCATCATGTAAGGTAAGTTCCATTCACAGCAGCAGAAATGCACATGGCATTTAGAGATCTGCTAAAGTATAAAGTGCAAGGGAGATTTTTTTAAGCTGATTTTTACACAGGGTTCTCTAGACATGTTAATAGTTTTGTGCTTACTTATGGCAGTAGCTGAAGATAATGGGGATCTACCCAAAGCTTTGTATGAAGTTATTATCACTCTGCTGCCTTTGATATGACATGGGCCTACTAAACCAGATAACTTCAGGCCTGTTTCCCTTTAAAGTACAAATGAAAACATTTTAAGAAGCATGATGGAAAATAGGATGATAAAAAGTTCTGCTGCAGCTGAGCTCATGCAGGGAAAGTGGGAGGTTGGTATAATGGTTAAGTTGCTTACCTTAAAGACATAAGGTGCAAGGTTTGATTCTTACATGTGGTAATTGGCTAGGCTTAAAATGACCCACAAGGGTAGTTAGCCTAGTACTAATCTATGAACCTATATAATGCATCATCATGACAACAAAGTGGTCTTGCAATTTATATTTTCATGTGCTGGAGGGAAAAGCAATACAGGTGTCTATAACCCCTTGTGACAATCATCTTATACATTCAGAAAATGTTTGATATGCTTAAATGACCAGTAAGTAATGATGCTTGCCTCCATTTTTAACTGAATGGACTTTTTTTTTACAGAAAGCCATCAGCCTTTATAACTGTAATTTATTTTTAATAATATTTCTTTTTGTGTTTGGTACTTCATTTAACAGGCCTGGCCCCCAATGTCCAATGTTCATGTTGGATTTACCAGCCTTGTCTCTTCCCTCTCAGACTTGCTCAGGAATTGCTAAGGCTGTTTGTGGATCCTAAGGGTGCTGTGGGGTTGCAGCTGTCTCCCCTTCCATCCTGAGGGGTTCTTTATTTCCTCTACCCACTTTCATGTCTCCATTCCCATGCTTACTACTTTTATATTTGAGGGAAACTCCTGCCTTTGAACCATAACTCTCTTAAGGGAATATTAGTGACAAATGTCCTTTTACCCAGGATGGGCAGACCCATCCCTACCTGCTGCTCTGTCAGTTGCCCAAAATGCTAATCAAACCCAGCTGATTGGGCCTTAGTCAGGGTTTTATCCCTGTACAACACCAGAGTGGCCCCTCTACCTGCAAAATGTTATTATTCAACCTTTTCAGTTAAAGAGAACCACAAGGTAAGGTTACCCTATGTCTTTGCTGTTATTTATTCGGTCTAAACAGTCTCTGGTTAGGCTACTTCAGATTGTGAAAGTTTGTAAATCAGTTTTAATAGAGATGGATCTTCCTGCTGTTTAGCTGTATAAGGGAGAAGGGGAAAGGACCTCTGTTTTACAACACTCTAAACAGAGTATCTGAGGCTGCTTCAGGAAATGGAATCGCTTCAGATTCTTGACCCTATAGCTAAAGATGGGTGGGTCAACTCTAATTACTTGCAATGTCCTGAACATGTATTGCCACCAAAGCCCATTAAACGGTAACACTGCTGCAACAATTCAATCCACGAGAAATTGACTGATACAGATGCATGAGCAGTTATACAGATGAGCAGGCACAAAATCATTAGTTTTGTCGTAGTACTTTATTTAGAAATAACATATTTTCTTCAGTGCTGTGCAGATTGCTGGTCTGGTAATTAGGAAAAATGGTATATGGTTCCAGTAAATACATGCAACCAGACCAAACGCTGTGCGCGTGGGTGCTGCACGGCCGGAAGATACCATATGAAAACGCAGTTGGCCAGCAGAAATCAAGGCCACTTACACAGAAACATTAGTGGATAAAAAGACTTTATTTAACAGACCGGTTTCGGCAATATGCTGCCTTCTTCAGTGTTGAATAAACAGACATAATAACAATTGGTATAACATGCTAATATATATATATACCCTCAACCAATGAAACCATTGGTATTCTCCTGCCAGTTATGAATAAAACATGAACCGGCAAATAATAAAACTTGAATATGAGACCAAGACAAAAACATGGTAAAAAGAAACCAAAATAATGTGTATATATCCCTGAATATCACTGTAATGACCAAATAATGCACCACACAACAGATACTAAAAGTATGTTGTTATATGCAACTACACCATAGGAATAAATAAATTCATTATGTGTATAACCACTATATGTTAACATCAACTGTATGAACAAAATAAGCCTATATACTATAAATACAGTGGAATCCAACATAAATGTACATTTATGATAAGTAATAAGTACATAAATGATACTTTACTATGTTACTTTTCAAAGGAATACATCATGTAGAAACTGAAAAAATTGTTTTCACTGTACGTTGATCTTTTGTGCAGTACTGGTCCAGTATCAATAATTTAATAGTATTTTTTAGTTTATTTGTCCCAAAATCACCTGATGGCAACAGTTGCAGTGACATTATTAATTTTTTCATTCTATCTCACAGTGAACAATGTGTCCACATAATGTGACAGAGTAGATCACACAGCATTCAATTATAATGACAGTTTTATAAGTCAATGATTTCCTCTGTTTATGGAAAGTGGGTTGTGTTTTTTTACTGAAGTGCTTTATTTTGTACTAAGTATATGCTGCTATAGTTCTCTTATTCCAGACAGTAGTTAAATTACATTTTTAAGTATTCATAGCAATAGCTCAGTAAGTTTGCACTCTGTAGCCTGCAATGTCTTAATCTGTTGTGACCAATTATCTGTGAGTGATACCTGGCAATGTATCGACCTAGAAAGGAAGGTTCGACAGCTACTAGCATTCTCTGATGTTCTTAGTCATCCACAGTTACATTGATACAACCAACACTTCAGTGGGTAAAAATGAGAAAACTTAGCATTTGTATCTTTACTGGTACAGTGTAAATACTCCTTACTTATCATGTAAAGAGTTCTCCAAAAACTGCTCTCTGGAAAAAAAGTTTTACTTTAGCTGTTAAGTCCACACCTCACAGAATGGCATTCATCAGAATCATAGCAAAAGCCTTCAAAGGTCATAGCAGAGGGTCCTAAACTATAACACTTAAATGTTGTCTATGTGTACATTCAAAGCTTTAATGAATGCAAAAATTCATACCTTCAGGGGGGTATAGAAAAACTATACCCCTATCTGTACTCCCTATTACTGGGCATGCTTTGTACATTTCCATTTTAGGAAGACATAATAACTGATTGTGATCAAAGACTGCACCATAATCTATTCATTTTATTTTATTGTATATATTTATTTATTATTAACTGAGTAAGTGGACTGGTCCAAGGAACATGTTCAGCCATAACTCGGTTCAAACAGGAAATGCATCCACAAAACATTTCTTCTGATAAGACAGATTAATTCACATTACATTATAAAGCACAGAGATTGTACAAGTAAAGCATAAAACATATGAATATGGAGCAGCATATAACATACTGTATAAAAAAACATAAAAACATAATGATGGCCATGTAAGTCTAAGTTATAGCTGTATAACAAAACTGAAAATATAAAGAATACAAAAGGGGGGAGGAAAAAAGGGAAAAAAGCATGATGTTACAGTAGCAGTGGTGGAAGGGAAATGGAGAAAAATTACAGATGAGTCCGTGGTTTAGGAACATAATTCTTTGTAGTACATGAGGGTTTTTAGCTGCTTGTATGTGACAGTTTAATTAAAAATGTTGTGTTACAGTCCAAAGTAAGTGACAGCTGTTGGTTAATTAAGTGTGCATTTCCCTTCCGACAGACATTTAGATGCAGTATGTTACTGTGCATCTCCCTTCTGACAGACATTTAGATGCAGTATGAGGTATGTTACTGTGCATTTCCCTTCTGACAGACATTTAGATGCAGTATGAGGTATGTTACTGTGCATTTCCCTTCTGACAGACATTTAGATGCAGTATGAGGTATGTTACTGTGCATTTCACTTCTGACAGACATTTAGATGCAGTATGAGCTATGTTACTTTGCATTTCCCTTCTGACAGACATTTAGATACAGTATGAGGTATGTTACTGTGCATTTCACTTCTGACAGACATTTAGATGCAGTATGAGGTATGTTACTGTGCATTTCACATCTGACAGACATTTAGATGTAGTATGAGGTATGTTACTGTGCATTTCCCTTCTGACAGACATTTAGATACAGTATGAGGTATGCTACTGTGCATTTCAATAATGACAGACATTTAGATGCAGTATGAGGTATGTTACTGTGCATTTCACTTCTGACAGACATTTAGATGCAGCATGAGGTATGTTACTGTGCATTTCCCTTCTGACAGACATTTAGATGCAGTATGAGGTATGTTACTGTGCATTTCCCTTCTGACAGACATTTAGATGCAGTTTGAGGTATGTTATTGTGCATTTCCCTTCTGACAGACATTTAGATGCAGTATGAGGTATGTTACTGTGCATTTCACTTCTGACAGACATTTAGATGCAGTATGAGCTATGTTACTTTGCATTTCACTTCTGACAGACATTTAGATGCAGTATGAGGTATGTTACTGTGCATTTCACATCTGACAGACATTTAGATGTAGTATGAGGTATGTTACTGTGCATTTCCCTTCTGACAGACATTTAGATACAGTATGAGGTATGCTACTGTGCATTTCAATAATGACAGACATTTAGATGCAGTATGAGGTATGTTACTGTGCATTTCACTTCTGACAGACATTTAGATGCAGTATGAGGTATGTTACTGTGCATTTCCCTTCTGACAGACATTTAGATGCAGTATGAGGTATGTTACTGTGCATTTCACTTCTGACAGACATTTAGATGCAGTATGAGGTATGTTACTGTGCATTTCCCTTCTGACAGACATTTAGATGCAGTTTGAGGTATGTTACTGTGCATTTCACTTCTGACAGACATTTAGATGCAGTATGAGGTATGTTACTGTGTATTTCACTTCTGACAGACATTTAGATGCAGTATGAGGTATGTTACTGTGCATTTCCCTTCTGACAGACATTTAGTTGCAGTATGAGGTATGTTACTGTGCATTTCCATTCTGACAGACATTTAGATGCAGTATGAGGTATGCCACTGTGCATTGACCTTCTGACAGACATTTAGATGCAGTATGAGGTATGTTACTGTGCATTTCCCTTCTGACAGACATTGAGATGCAGTATGAGTTATGTTACTGTGCATTTCCCTTCTGACAGACATTTAGATGCAGTTTGAGGTATGTTACTGTGCATTTCCCTTCTGACAGACATTTAGATGCAGTATGAGGTATGTTACTGTGCATTTCCCTTCTGACAGACATTTAGATGCAGTATGAGGTATGTTACTGTGCATTTCACATCTGACAGACATTTAGATGTAGTATGAGGTATGTTACTGTGCATTTCCCTTCTGACAGACATTTAGATACAGTATGAGGTATGCTACTGTGCATTTCAATAATGACAGACATTTAGATGCAGTATGAGGTATGTTACTGTGCATTTCACTTCTGACAGACATTTAGATGCAGTATGAGGTATGTTACTGTGCATTTCCCTTCTGACAGACATTTAGATGCAGTATGAGGTATGTTACTGTGCATTTCACTTCTGACAGACATTTAGATGCAGTATGAGGTATGTTACTGTGCATTTCCTTCTGACAGACATTTAGATGCAGTTTGAGGTATGTTACTGTGCATTTCACTTCTGACAGACATTTAGATGCAGTATGAGGTATGTTACTGTGTATTTCACTTCTGACAGACATTTAGATGCAGTATGAGGTATGTTACTGTGCATTTCCTTCTGACAGACATTTAGTTGCAGTATGAGGTATGTTACTGTGCATTTCCATTCTGACAGACATTTAGATGCAGTATGAGGTATGCCACTGTGCATTGACCTTCTGACAGACATTTAGATGCAGTATGAGGTATGTTACTGTGCATTTCCCTTCTGACAGACATTGAGATGCAGTATGAGTTATGTTACTGTGCATTTCCCTTCTGACAGACATTTAGATGCAGTTTGAGGTATGTTACTGTGCATTTCCCTTCTGACAGACATTTAGATGCAGTATGAGGTATGTTACTGTGCATTTCCCTTCTGACAGACATTTAGATGCAGTATGAGGTATGTTACTGTGCATTTCACTTCTGACAGACATTTAGATGCAGTATGAAGTATGTTACTGTGCATTTCCCTTCTGACAGACATTTAGATGCAGTATGAGGTATGTTACTGTGCATTTCCGTTCTGACAGACATTTAGATGCAGTATGAGGTATGCCACTGTGCATTGACCTTCTGACAGACATTTAGATGCAGTATGAGGTATGTTACTGTGCATTTCCCTTCTGACAGACATTGAGATGCAGTATGAGGTATGTTACTGTGCATTTCCCTTCTGACAGACATTTAGATGCAGTTTGAGGTATGTTACTGTGCATTTCCCTTCTGACAGACATTTAGATGCAGTATGAGGTATGTTACTGTGCATTTCCCTTCCGACAGACATTTAGATGCAGTATGTTACTGTGCATCTCCCTTCTGACAGACATTTAGATGCAGTATGAGGTATGTTACTGTGCATTTCCCTTCTGACAGACATTTAGATGCAGTTTGAGGTATGTTACTGTGCATTTCCCTTCTGACAGACATTTAGATGCAGTATGAGGTATGTTACTGTGCATTTCACTTCTGACAGACATTTAGATGCAGTATGAGGTATGTTACTGTGCATTTCCCTTCTGACAGACATTTAGATGCAGTATGAGGTATGTTACTGTGCATTTCTGTTCTGACAGACATTTAGATGCAGTATGAGGTATGCCACTGTGCATTGACCTTCTGACAGACATTTAGATGCAGTATGAGGTATGTTACTGTGCATTTCCCTTCTGACAGACATTGAGATGCAGTATGAGTTATGTTACTGTGCATTTCCCTTCTGACAGACATTTAGATGCAGTTTGAGGTATGTTACTGTGCATTTCCCTTCTGACAGACATTTAGATGCAGTATGGGGTATGTTACTGTGCATTTCACTTCTGACCGACATTTAGATGCAGTATGAGGTATGTTAGAGATTTGTTTTGCACTTTTTGCCCTTTTGTCCCTACTGACTGACAATCAACCATCCCTTTGCTCTGAATAATGGGTTGAGGGTCAGCCAAAGGAGAATATTATGGAACATCATTCAGGCAGCCATCAGGATGGTTTTCAGTTTGTAAATATTTTATACCCTACACCCCTGTGCGTGCATGATAAGCTACCCACAAGTGGATGTGCAGTGGGCTGACTCTCCTGGAAGTTCCTCTGCTTTTATGAGGGTGTTCCCAACAAGCAGACCCACCCCTTGTCATAATTCACAGCAGTCTGTCCTTCCACAGTCTCCACCATGGATGACAATGCCTGTGTACGCCCCACCACTTCAATTGTGCATTCCCCATTCCTTCCTAATTTAGAGAGATGAGTGGGATTTGGTTCTTCACTCATCTCTCATGTCATCTATCTCCTGCAAAACTAGAGCTGTTAATTGAATCCTGGTCTTCTCGTCACAGCTGGGGCTCTAGCTCACTGCTGCATGGAGCTGGATGTCCTACAGCTTTTACAGCTGCTAGTTGCTTTCCTATGCTTTTCTGTGGAGAGTGCAGTTTACTGCTTATGTGCCAGCACAGAGTTTGCATTGTTTTATACCATATTGAAAGCTGCTACAAATCATATAATTTTAACAAATGTTCCCATACTGCTATTTTCTTTATAATGCATAGTTATAGCAAAGTGTGTAGTTAATTGTTATTCATTATTAGTTATTTCATAATTATTGTTGTTATTTCTCAAAAGTAAGATTATTGGGAAGAAATAGCAGTGAGGATAATATCTAATAACATTTTATAACATGCTTACAGCAGTGAGCTTCTTACGTATGAACCTGGCTATAACAATGTTATTTGTTTCTAATTTGTGGACACACACACACACACACACACACACACACACACACACACACACACACACACACACTTACATATACACACACACACACATACACACACACACACACACACACACACACACACACACACACACACACACACACGCACTTACATATACACACACACACACATATACATACACACACACACACACACACACACACACACACACACACTTACATATACACACACACACACATATACAGACACACACTCACCTATATATATATATATAAGACCCCAAAAGTACCTCACCAAGAGGATCAAGGGACTCAAACAGATGCCCTACGCAGTTAGGCTAAAGAAACTCCAGCTCTACTCAGTTGCTTAGCGCCTACTCAGAGGCGATCTGTGCCTGACGTATAAAGCCATGTCCAAACCAAAATTAATGGACATGCTCCACCTCAGGAAATCCAAATCCCTTAGAGCCACATGCTTCAGGGACTTAAACCTCAGCACAGAAATAAATAGGACATGCTGGAGGGACAGATTCATATCCCAGAGGCTCCCCTCACTCTGGAACAAAATCCCAATCCATGTTAGGCAGAGCCCCTCAATGACCCTCTTCAAGAGAAATCTTGACGAGTGGATGGGAGATCATAGGTTTACCCCTGGGATCTCTTCTTTGTCCCTACTAGACAGAGGCACAGTAAACTAACCTTAAAAGGGCTATCTTCTGTGACCTACTATACAGAGGCACAGTCAACTAATCTAAAAGGGTGGCGAAAGCCAAACACACTCTGGCTAGGCTTATAAATGCCCTAGGGCAGATAGCCTAGTATCAACCTATGAACCTATGAACCTATATATATATATATATATATATATATATATATATATATATATATATATATATATATATATGTATATATATATATATATATATATATATATATATATATATATATATATATATATATATATATATATGTACATGTGTGTGGGTGTGTGTGTGTGTTTTGTTTTCATTACATCACTATGCTCATTAAAACTATTGGCTTGACCTACCCTGTGAATAGTGGGGAGCAGGACAGAGGTGAACTTGCCCCTCCTGAATGATCCATGTTAAAGTCTTTCCTCAAGGTGGACTGGGGGAGTTATGAACTTGTCTTCCTGCAGGATCCATGCTAAAACCTGCACCTGAGTTTTGCTGGGAGTAAGTAAAATATTTTCACCTCGCAGTGGTTCATTGATTAAAAGAACGACTAGTTGGCTGACAGAAATCCATTTATCTATCTGTCTATCTATCTCTATCTATCTATCTATCTATCTATCTATCTATCTATCTATCTATCTATCTATCTATCTATCTATCTATCTATATGTATATGCACACACACTCATACATATGTACATATGTAGACAAAGGTGTTCGTGTGCATGCACGCACACACATACGGACACACAGACACACACATACACATATACCTGTATGCTTACATGTCATTGAAATTATTGAATGAGAAACACATCTGACTGATTAATGATAAACCAATTATAGCAATAAAACATACTTTCATACACAGCTTTTAATTTAATATAATAAATCTGACTTTCTTCTGTCTGAAGAGTTGCTTATACTGTGTCTGTTTCAGCTGGTTCTTATGCTGGTGTAATCTGCATATCCTATCTAGTGAATTATGCTTTTGTGGTAATATATGTTAATAATCTAATTATAACAAAATGAGTCTAAAAATATAAAATATATTTTGAATAAATGATATCAGTTTTCTTGTATGTAAGAATGTGTACACGGTATGCATTATCTCAAGAGAAACATTTTTTGTTTTTACAGCTTCTTCTCCAGAAGTTGACAAATTAGTTCCTGATGTACGTGCAGGTAAGTGAAATGCCTGTTGTGAAACTAGGCCATTGAAATGTTACCTAATATTTCTTGGCTCTTCTTCTGACATACATTTGCTTGTTTATATAGTTCATTATGGCTTCATGGGCTAAATTAGAACAAGTCTACTGGGAAGTGACTTAGTCCATGGTTCTAGAACCTGCATAGCAGATGCATTAGTACTTTGGTGTTCCGAGAAAGAAAAAAAGAATGTTATTAAAGAAGTTATTTACTCACCATAATGTTCCATGTTTGTTCTCCATCTCACCTTCATTCTTACTGGTTGGGTTCAGAAGTGATCCTCGGTTCTGACTCGGCCGCATTAGTAAAGCTTTGAGATCTTCCACTGGCTCATGGCTGTATCCCTATCCCATCATGCTCTAATGCATCTCCCCAGATCTTGTTTGCTCCAACTATAGGTACCAAAAGTAATATCCAATCATCATATGAAGACAATGAAGAAGGTCAGAGAGACTGTTGGTAAAGAAAAAACCTTTTTGTTCTTCAGGAGCCATAGGTAGGGGAAAGGAGGGTGGGATGTAAAATGAAGTTGAGATGGACAACAAACATGGAACGTTATGGTGAGTACATAACTCCTTTATGTTATGTTGTCCTTTCTCGCCTTTCTTCTTACTGGTTGGGACAGTGTCCCTAGCACCATATTTCCTGGGTGGCTCATGGGACGATATTTCCCAGGACAGTGGAACCAAAAGACGCCCTGTCCCTGGAGGACAAATCGACTTTGTAATGAGTGATAAAGGTATGAGGCATTTCCCAAGTCACTACAGCAGAAATGCTATCAAGTGGCAATCTAGCTCGAAAAACAAAAGAGGTTGCCATGGCTCTTGTAGAATAGCCTTTGACTCTAAAAGGGAGAGCTTTGTCATTAGATTTATTTATATATATATATATATATATATATATATATGTATATATATATATATATATATATATATATATATATATGTATATATATATATATATATATATATATATATATATATGTTATACAATCTGAGAACCATTTCGAAAGTGTGACCTTAGAAATGGGGGCACCTGTTTTTGCTTCTGAAAATGGTACAAATAACTGATCAGATTTCCTGAAGTCTTTTGTCCTCTGTAAGTAAAAACATAAATGTCTATGTACATCCAGCTGGTGAAGCATATATTCTGCCTTGTTGCCATGGTTTGGGAAAAAAAAACTGCTAACTCAATGGACTGATTTAGGTTTGACTCCAAACATACTTTTGGAAGAAATGATGGATTTGATCTCAGGGAGACTCTGTCTTCATGAAAAATCATATATGGCGGCTTGATGCATAATGCTTGCAGTTCTGAAACTCTTTTAGCAGAAGTGATAGCAGTCAACAAAACGGTTTTCCAGCTTAAAAAAAATTAAAATCACAAGATGAGGCAGGTTCAAAAGGGGGAAAGATCAGATAGGACAGAACAAAATTTAGATCCCATGGAGGTAGAGGAGCTCTTATGGGAGGCCTTAACAAAACAATTCCCTTAAGAAAGGCTTTACAAAGTTTGTGGAACATCAAGTTAGGGACGAGATTGCTCATATGGAAATTAGATATAGCTGCTAGTTGAACATGAACAATAGCTGCAGCTGCGCCTTCATTAAACAATTTGGCCAGAAATTCAAGAATAACAGTTATGGGAGCAGAAAAAGCGGTCAATATGTTTTGTCATTGCCCCAGGAAGAAAACCTTTTCCATTTGCTGGCATATAATCTTCTGGTCAAAGCCTTATGAGAAGATATTAAGGTATGTTTGACTGAATGAGGGAGATTAGGAAGCCTGGCTATCTTGGGAATTGGAGCAGCCAAGCTGTCAGTTTGAAGGTTTGAAGAGAAGGATGGACCATTCCAGATGTATGTGTCAGAAGGTCTGGAACTGAGTCCAGAACTCATGGCTCCTCCTTTAGATGAGGCCAAAGGAAGGGGAACCAATATGACAAGTATGGTGCAATGAAAAATTGTGTACAAGTGCATTCCTTGGTGACTCCCCCGAAGGGGGGGATCAGGTCAAAATAGTTGCTGCATTTGGCATTCATGGATGTGGCAAAAAGGTTGCAGCAAGGCTGGCGGAAAATCCTCTCTGCTACTTCTTGATTTATGGACCACTTGTGAGGCATGTAAATCGCTCTGCTGAGTTTGTCTGCTATCACGTTTTATCTCCCTGGGATGTGCATTGCTATGAGAAAGCGTATGGAGGAAAGTGACCACTGCCATACTCTGAGGGCCTCTTAACAAAGGGGATAAGACCTGGTTTCTCCTTGCTTGTTTATGTAACAAACAACTGACATGTTGTCTGCCTGTATCGCAATTGTTCCTAGCAGGAGAGAGTGCTGGAGTGCTTGCAATATCAAAAGCACTGCTCTCATCTGTAGGACATTGATATGCAAATGGACCTCATGATCCTGCCAAGTAACTTGAACTGCCCTGCCCAAATAATGCCCCACCCGCCCTATCTGGGAGGTGTCTGTGGTCACGGTTGCCACCGGCTGCGACAGAAGAAAAGGTTGACTTGATGTCACATGGGTGGAGTGAAGCCACCAGCGAAGGTCCTTCTTGCATGACTGTTGTTAACAGAATCTGGTGAGATAGAGGTAGTTCTTGTAAAGACCACTGGTTGGAAAGTAGCCATTGTAGAATTCTCATGTGCATGTGTGCTAGTGGAACTAAACTTATAGCTGCAGCCATGGTCCCCATCTGTTCTCGCCTTAACTTTTGTCTTGGAGAGAATGTTGAAGACTTGTTGCCTCAAAACTGAAATTCTTTCTGGAGATAGTTTTGCCATCATGTTTACAGTACCTAGGGCCGCTCCTATAATTACGATACATTGCGATGGCAACAAGGCAGATTTCTTGTAGTTTATCATGATTCCTAGGTTAGAGCAAAGAGATAAAGTGGTGTCTCTCGCTTCCAGTAGTAGATGCTTGGTGGTGGCAGTTAGGAGCCAGTCATCTAGATATGGAAACACTCGGAATCCTAGACATCTCTGGTGAGCCATGATTTCTGCTATATATTTGGTGAACACTCTGGGGGTTTTAGTGAGACCAAAGGGCAGAGCTCTGAAATGGTAATGACTGGTTCACAGCTGGAAGCGCAAATGACTCCTGGATTGTCTGTCCATCTTTATGTGGTAGTACACATCCTGGAGGTCTATAGAGCACATCCAATTGTCTTCTCCCAAAAAGGGAAGGATTGACTGTAGTATTACCATCCAAAACTTGGTCTTTTTTCACTGATTCATTTAGTTTGCTGAGATCCAAAATTCGTCTCCAGTCCCCTGTTATTTTTGGCACTAAAAAGAATCTTGAGTAAGTTCCGGATCCTATTTGGTCTGCGGGGACCTTTTGGATGACTCTTTTTTTCTTGCAACTTTTACATTTCTGGGATTACTTGATCCCTCTGACTGGGTGGAACATCTGGGGTTTTCTTTATGTTTGGGATGGGAAGAGAAAAGTGTATAGAGTAGCCTCCGAATATGATGCTTTGTACCAAATTGTCTCTTGTTATTTCTAGCCAAGCTTCTGGGTATAAAGATAAGCATCCCCTGACTGCCTCCAGAGCTGGACAGAGGGGTCTTTTCTCAGGAGCACTGAAAGGGCCTGCCATCGAAAGAATCCCTGCTGCCCTGATTTTGCGGATGATTTTGCGGATGCCCCTCTGCCCCGTGGGTGGTGTCTTCCATTAGCATTTCCCCTTCTGCCCTTGGGGAGGAGTCACCACGTGTGTCTTGAAAAACTCTATAGGATTTCTGGAACCACATCTTTCCCCCCTTCTGGCTTTTAGGATAAGGCCTTGAAGGTATGGAAAAACAGACTCCTATGGCAGAGAGAGTTTTTCCTTCTTGTTCACACTTGGTTAGCATCTCTTTGACTTTTGGCCCAAACAAGGACAAGCCATCAAACAGGGCATTAACGAAAGAAGACTTGAAGTGTTTCACAGAGTTGCATAAGTGCATCCAAGAATGTCTCGTTAGGGAAATTCCTGAATCCACTGCTCTACTTGCTCCACCTGCTGCATACAAAATGAGTCTCATGGAGGAGTTGACCACAGAGTTTAAGGTGGAGAGCTGGGATGATACCTTATCAGAGATCCTGCAGCTATTGTACCTTGAAGCGTCTCTCCTAACTCTTCAGGAGATCCCAAAATAGTCTTGTAAAATTCATCAGGTAGTTCAGCGATCTTAGTGTAAATGTCACTGACAAAAACATGCTCTTCCTGTATCTATCCATCATTTAAGTATCTTTGTTTAGTGGATGGACAGATGAGGATGTTTCAGAAAGTTCCTTCTTGGTGGCTGCTGCCACCACCATAGCATCTACAGGGATACCTTTAGATAAAATATGCTTATCTGAAGGGGCTGTAATAAACTTATTTGGCCTCCTAGGGACAGGCACCACTGCATCCGGAGACTTCTATGCCTTTTGACTAACTAGTTCCATGAGCTCGTCGAAAGGCAGAGACACTCAAGTGGCTGAAGGGTGAGACCCACAGGCCTTCAGGTAAACAGACTCCTCATCAGAAGGGTTGATGAGCTTCCAGTTGCCTCTCTGTTTAAGGATTTCTAGGATGTCTGTGAAGTAGACATCCTCAGAGGGCGACCCTGGGGACCCTTTAGACTCATTGAGGTCTGTGTCCAAGGTGACTGACTCCTCTGGGGAGACCAAGTGCTTCCTCTTGCAAAGTCTCTTACAAAGGACTTCTTCAGAAGCATATTCTGGAGAGGTTTCAGAAGAGAGGGGTTCACCTGATGGGGTACTCTGAGGCCTAGGGTCTCCGCTGGTCTGTGGATGGTGTGGTGCAAAGACAGACGCCAACACTTTAGGGGATGAATGTTAGGTCCTCTGAGTTGAGCTGCCTGGGGAGATAGCTCTGTCCTCATCAGCTCAAAAGCCCCCCTCCCCTGATCTGATGATCCCTCTGGCTCCAAAGAGCCAGAGGAAATCACTGGTACCAAGGAGGTTGGCTCCGAAGCCGATATAGGAGCCGAGCTCACCCACTCCAAAGTCCCGAGAGGTAAGTTTGGATCCGACAACTATCTGATCTGACTTCCCTCCCTGGACCTGACTGGAGAGTGACGGCTCCTAGACTTTGCGGACAGAACTGAGGATGTCAAAGTAGTAGTCAGTGCCAAAGAAACTGGAATGATTCTTGACCCCGATGGTTCCACAACAGTTGGCTCTAGGAATTTCAGCTCCATGGCCCCAGGTCGGGTCAGAGAAGGAATCAATGTCAATGGGGTAATCTTGGCTGGCTCTGAATCCCTGCAGGTTGGAGCTGAAAGAAGTCTGACCAGCACTGGTGTATTCAGAAGCCTATGCACCACTCTATCCACATCATCTTCCAAAAGATTCCTGGAAGACCTAGATGAGAGGATGGGAGATATGACTGACTGTAATATTGGTGATCTGAGAATAGGACTAACCACTTCCAGTTCTGGGGACCAGGTCCTGATTTCAAATTCCTCAGGCACCATAACTGGTGGCACTGATGGAACAGACTTTGTCAGTTCTGAAGTGGTCGGAGCCAGAGAAACAATTTTGCTGACTTTTTTGGCAGGCTGCAATTGTCCCAAAGAGGGAGAAGATCTTTTTGACATGTCCAATTTAACTGAAGGAGATTTTTGAGATCCTGATGTGCCCAGGCCTTCTTCCAAAGCGTCCTGGAATGGGGACTTTAACAGACCTCTATCAACTTATTCCTATGCTCTAATAGCACTCTGGAACTAGAAGAGTGGGATCTACTTCATATGTTCGACACTTCAAAATGCCGAATTTCATATGGCTGAGACCATATGAGCGACATTTGAAATGTCGAACATATCAAGTAGACAAGCAAAAATCAAAAAACACTTACCTAAACACTGTTAGCAGGGGGTAGGCCCCCCTTTCACCCACTGTGGGGGGCTCTGCCTCCCCCCACACCCCCCATTACTTAAATATACCAACTCCAAGATCACCCTACATTGCAGGAATGGAAATCTTTCCATTTCACACTGTACAGAGATGCTGGTTCTGCATTGTCAGCATTTCAAATGTTGATCATATGGTCTCGGCCATATGAAATTCTGCATTTTGAAGTGTTGACAGTGTGAAGTAGACCCAAGGAGTGACATATTGAGTATGATTCTTGCAGATGAACTGCTCCCAAGCAATAAACACAAACAGTACAAGAGTCCATCATGGACATCTTTTGAGTGCACTTACTGCACTTTTTAAAACCTGAAGGTTTAGTCTCCTTGTGCTCTTTTGACATGTTACTGCACAATTCACAATTCACACACACAGAAAAGCAAAAAACAGCAGCTACAACAATAACTATGAATTTGTGAAGAATGTGAAACAAATAAACTTTTTATTTTTTTTTTATTTACTAGAGTAAGAAGTTTAGTTGAAAAAGTTAGGTTGCCCACTAATTAAAATGGGCTGTGGCAACCCTCTAACTTAAACTGGCTGATGCCCCTGATTAAAAACTAGCAAAAAACAAAAATAAAATACAATGCCCTATTTGGTATGTACCTCTCAAGACATCTGCAACAACTGGAAAGGCCTCAGAAATACCTCACTAAAAGAATCACAGGCCTAAAGCAGATGCCCTACGCTGACCGCCTTAAAAAACTCCAGCTATACTCTGTCGCATATCGTCTACTCAGAGGCTATCTCTGCTTAACATATAAGGCCATGTCAAACCCAGAGCTGTTGGACATGCTACACTTAAAAAATCCCAATCCCTCAGAGCTACACGCTCCAGGGATCTAAACCTTGTCATCACAATAAACAAAACATGCTGGAGGGATAGGTTCCTGACCCAGAGACTCCCCAGACTCTGGAATAGATTGCCCATACATGTCAAGCAGAGTGCCTCTTTGGACCTCTTCAAGAGGAACCTTGATGATTGGATGGGAGAAAGGAAATTCACCCCAGGGATCACGTCAGTCGCCCTGCTAGACGGGGGTCCAGGAAAGTAAATAATGTGGAAAGAAATAGCCAGGGAATTGTTATGGCTAGGCTTGTATAGGCCCTAGGGCTGATAGCCTAGTACCAACCTATGAACCTATGAACCTAGATATATGTGGGCATTTCAAAAAATTGATTCAAAATAATAATTAGAGATATCAATTTCAACATTAATTTTAATACTTTACTTTCAGAAATCCTCTGAGTGCAAACTGTTGGAAAAACAGAAAAGAAACAACTTCTTAAAGATCTATTTCATTTATATTTTTTTAAAAAGTCTTTATAGTTAGATTAAAATAATTTGATGTTGTTATATTATTTGAAAAACAAGAAAAGTAATTTTTACCAGTTATCAGTAAAGAATCAGACATTTCACAATTATCTGACCATATGGCTTTTGAAAAAAAATATCTTTCCAATATTTGTTTATTTTTTCACAACTAAAAACATGATACCAATCTGCATTTAAAGTTTTTTTTTTACATTTCCAAATATGCTTTCACTAATTTTAATTGTAGTTAATTTTTGAGGTGTAATAAATACATGATGTAAATATTTCCAAGTAAAGGTTCTCCATAAATTAAAATGTAGTACATGTTCACTTTTCCAATTTTAGTTATAATCTTTCTTGCAATTGCAAGTGACGTCTACAAAAGATAATTTTGTTCTTTGCTAAAACAAAAAGGAATTGAAACACTGGTTATCAGTAAAGAACCAGACATTTCACAATTATCTGACAATATGGTTTAAAAAAAAATAGCATCTTTCCAATATTTTTTATTTTTCTTACATCTAAAAACATGATACCAATCTGCTTTCAAAGGTTTTTTTACATTTCCACCATATGCTTTCACTAATTTTAAGTGTAGATAATTTTTGAGGTGTAATAAATACATGATGTAAATATTCCAAGTAAAGATTCTCCATAAATTACAAGACAGGCTTAATCTTGCTGAACTCAGAATAAATTTTTACACTTGTCAGTGTTACAGCATTAAGATTATATTTAACAATGCAATTCCAATGTATACTATTACATTTAGTATTTCATATTAAAGTTAGCTTATTCACATTTGAAAGCAAAAGTCTCACTTCACCATCTCCATTAATGATTAAAAAAATAATGTAAAATATTTGGGCAATCATTTCTTATTATATCAATCATCTTATTTCTTTTAATTTCTAAATGTGTTAAAATCTATTTGTATTTGATTGACTAGCATTTGATAAGTCATAATTCTTAACTGTTTTATCAATAGATATAATATGTGGGCATTTCAAAAAAAATAATCCAAAATAATAATTACAGATATCAAATTCAACATTAATTTTAATACTTTACTTTCAGGAATCCTCTGAGTGTGAACTATTGGATAAACAGAAAAAAAACAACTTCTTAAAGATCTATTTCATTTATATTTTTTCAAACGTCTTTATAGTTAGATTAAAATAATGTGATGCTGTTATATTATTTGAAAAACAAGAAAAGTAATTTTTACTACCATGCCATTTTATTTATAATATCCAAACATATAGGATTAGGAATTAAATTAGAATTAAATCATATATATTCATGAATTAATTTCCATGAATTGTCAACCCGACGTAAACATGCCAACAAAGCAGAGCATTGGCAATAATTAAGAATATTAGGAAATCTGATCTATCCAAGGTCTAATATGATTTATAAAAGCAGTCCATGGTTTTAAAGGATGGCATAGGAATTCTAATAATATTTTATTAATCTTATTATTTTCTTATTAGTTAAAATATATTGCTTGAATAACATAGAATTCTTGTTAATAAAATTATGTTAACTAGCAATAGTCTTTCTTTAAATAACAAAAGTATTCAATTTGAAAATTAAGACAACCATTTCTTCAATTATGATAATGAAAACTGTGTTTATTATTGACTAAATTATTAAAAAAATAAATTCCTAAATAATTAATATGATTTTTGATTATGAATTATAATTATATATTGTATCAATTACATTTTGATTGAATAAAATAATATCTCTTTTTAATTTATTAAATTTCATGTTAGATCCTTCATCAAATAATTGAATATAATCAGATATTTCTTGTATTGATTCATTTATGTCACCTATTGTTAATAAAATATCAACAAAGATTTGGATTTTAGATACATGTGTCTTATATATCTCAAATCCTTCATTAATGTTAGCATTGTTTCAAATGAATTCAGCTTCAGGTACAAGAGCCAGATTAATCAGTAAAGGCAATAAAGAACAACCCTCCTTTGTACCCATTCTGACTCCAAAACCTGACATAAATGAACCTAATTTAATATAAGTATTGGAGTTAACATGTAATTTCTGTAGCATTATAATAAATTGAATGGGAAGTACATGTATTTTCAGAGATGGAGATACATAATTGCGATTAACAGAATCAAAAGCCTTTTATGTGGCAAGACTTAAAATTTCTAATTTAGTTTTATTTATACTAGTAAATCTATTATTGTTATTAGTATTTTAATACTATTGTGAGTTTTCCAATTTGAAATAAATCCAGTTTGATTTTTATGAACTCATGAATCTACTACTTTTCTAATCTATCAGTTAGAATAGACATAAAGAGATTATAATCAACATTTACAAGTGAAATAAACCTGTATGAAGTGCATTTTGTCAGATATTTACCTTTTTTACCTGTATTGATGAAAATATTTTGAATAAAGATCATCTGTGTGGAAATAATTTATAAATCTCTGTAATTAAAGCCATCTTGGCCAAGAGTTTTATTATTTTTAGGATGCTTAATCTGCTCTTTAATTTCATAAATAGATATATCTGCCAAGTTATTAATAAGAGTTTCTGATATTTTATTATTAATATTTTTATTTTAAAAATGTATCTAGTTGTTCCTCATTTGGATTAACAACACTTGTATTTGATTTTTCATGAAAGTTATTAAAGATGAGTAAAATGTCATCTAAATCTGTTTCATCTTTTAACAAAAATTGATTTAATTTTATTAATTAATTTTGATATGTTAGTCTGTGTAAACCATTATGAGTACAGGCATAAGAATTTGGTTTTGTTTTTTTCTAATGCTAGTTCTGTTGTGTCTGATAAAAACAGTTAATAGTCATTTGTTAAATCTTTTACAATGTTGATACTATATTGCCATTTTGGACATTAATTTTTTCAGCAAAAAAAAAAAATCTTGTAATATTTCAAGCACTTCATTTTCAAACTTTTTCTGTACGCCAACCTTTAATTTTCAGGTGAATGTGTATTTTAAAATAATCCTAGAATAAGATTTCATTAACTTGGTTATTATTGTTTAAAGCCACATAATGTTTATACTTTTATTCAGCCAACTTTTAAGATTTGATTGTTTAGTTAAATAGGCTGGTATTCTCAAAAAAAAATAAGAATTTACTATAATGTATTAAATAATGATTACGATCCATATGGGGACAGAGAATGACTTTAACATTTTATTTAGCTTAGATTTTCAGTCAGGCGAAATATACTATCAATTCTAGCTTAGATTCCAAAAGCAAAAGAAAAATTGGTAAAGAACAGGGAGTCTCTTATGGCATGTAACAGAGGCTGAAATCCTTGTTTCTTTTACTGCATGAGTACCACTTCTGTCTAAAACAGAATTAAAATAATCAGGAAAAATTAAGCCATGTTTCATTTTTGATAAAATTATTTCTAAATTGATTTTAATTTCCAACCCATTCCAATACTGTAATATAAACTAGCTATAGTAATTATTCTTTTATTAAATTCTAAAACAATTAAAAGACAGCATACCTTTGTTGTCTATATATTATATATATATATATATATATATATATATATATATATATATATATATATATATATATATATATATATATAAGTGCTGGCATAAGAACATTTTACCTAATATTATGGCTCATCTTCTTTTGCTTTAAAAAAATGAAACTCCAATTACTTCATATTCCTAATTAGTCATACATTTTAAATCTTTTCCTATGAGATGAGATTCTTGTGGTCGATTAATAACTGCCTTGTCAATATTTAAATGTTTAAGTACGGGCATTCTTTTTTTGCACTATAGATGCCATTGATGATAATAAAAAGCATAATTAGAGACCTTGTATATTAGAAAAAAATTAAAAAAGATAGTCTATTGAAGTTTAAACAAGTCAACTAGAATGTCATCAAATTTAGAAATGTGGGTAATAAATACATATCTTTCCAAAATATCTCATACATGAAAATTAAGTGTAATGTTAATAACTCTACATTAAACTAAAATGCAATATTTACACAAAATTGCAATCCATAGATCCATGGAAACAATACTCCTAATCTTATTTAGAACCCAAACTGACTAAACCTCTTCCTAATTGTTAATATAACTAATATACTATGTAAATTTTTGTAGACTCAACAGATTATAATTACCATAAGTTAAATCTATTAATATGAATATATTGAAACACATTCCAAACTTAAAATAAAATAACTAATGAAAATTTACATAAGTGTATTGTCAATTTTTACAAACCATATTTAAATATTTTTTAGAGAGATGTTGTGGTATTGTATGAGGAAGTCAGGAGTGTCAGAGAAGTATGTAAGAGTGGTACAGGATATGTACGAGGGTAGTGTGACAGTGGTGAGGTCTGCGGTGGGAGTGACAGATGCATTTAAGGTGGAGGTGGGATTACATCAAGGATCAGCTCTGATCCCTTTCTTATTTGCAATGGTGATGGACAGGTTGACAGACGAGATCAGACAGGAGTCCCCGTGGACTATGATGTTTGCAGATGACATTGTGATCTGTAGTGAGAGTAGGGAACAGGTGTAGGAGACCCTGGAGAGGTGGAGATATGCTCTAGAGAGAAGAGGAATGAAGGTCAGCAGGACTAAGACAGAATATATGTGTGTGAATGAGAGGGAGGATAGAGGAATGGTGAGGCTGCAGGGAGAAGGGGTGGCGAAGGTGGATGCGTTTAAGTACTTGGGATCAACAGTTCAGAGTAATGGTGAGTGTAGAAGAGAGTACAGGCAGGATGAAGTGGGTGGGGAAGAGTGTCAGGAGTGATTTGTGACAGACGAGTACCAGTAAGAGTGAAAGGGAAGGTCTACAAGAGGGTTGTGAGACTAGCTATGTTATATGGGTTTTTAGCAGTGGCACTGACAAAAAGGCAGGAGTCAGAGCTTGACGTGACAGAGTTGAAGATGTTAAGATTTGCACTGGGTGTGACGAGGATGGACAGGATTAGGAATAAGTATATTAGAGGGTCAGCCCAGGTTGGAAGGTTTGGAGACAAAGCCAGAGAGGCAAGATTATGTTGGTTTGGACATGTGCTGAGGAGGGATGCAGAGTATATTGGGAAAAGATGCTAAGGATGAAGCTGCCAGTAACAGGAAAAGGGGAAGGCCTAAGATAAGGTTTATGGATGTGGTGAGAGAGGACATGCAGGTGGTTGGTGTAATGGAGCAAGATGCAGAGGACACGAAGAAATGGAAACAGTTGATCTGCTGTGGCAACCCCTAATGGGAGCAGCCGAAAAAAGAAGAAGAAGATTTAAATATTTTATATAAAGAAAAATCAATTTCCAAAGTCAGAAATGGGTCTGAGTATTAAACAGTAATGCTTTCTCCTTATATAGTCATAGAACAATTGCTATAATATACTAAATGGACAGATGACTCCTTTAAAAAACAATAATTTGCTGTGTTACTTTAGACTGTGCAGAGCAATCTCTAATCTCTGATGACATTAGTAAGTTAATGAGGGGTATGAGAATGAATTTGATTAGCACATATTATCACTGCCATATATTCTTCAATTTATATTTGAGCTTTATCATAATGTTCACCCAATTCAGGGTAATATCAGTTATAGTAAGTATGTAAGTTAGTCTTTGTCAGATATGGTTAGTTATGAGCTATCACTTGATAGCATTATATTCCTAACACACATAACAAACACACAAAGTGAATCAAATAATGAATGCATATGCCATATACTCAAAACGCTTGAATGCCCTGACATATTTTAAAAATTGAAGGTAATACAACATGCTGGAAATCTTGGTGTGCCAAATAGTCAAACCATTGCTCAGATATTTTAACATCAATTCATGGTTCTAGGGCATTCACCTTTCTCCAGCACTTGCATGGTCAATACAGCCTCCAGAAATATGAACAATGAAGATACTTTTAGTTTAAGGACAATTTAATGCTTTCATTGTGTTAAGGTCTTGTTTGTCCAAAAGCCAGACCTCAGTAATAACATCAATGATAAATTACACCCAGTAACTTCACCTGAGTTAAAGCTGGGTGCTTATTGATGGAAATACCCAATAGACCAAGAACTACTTATCCCTTTCTGTCTCTCTCTCTCTCTCTCTCTATATATATATATATATATATATATGGGTCTATTTCACAAGCACAAAATGCCACAATACCAAAGATGAGAAGGCTGAGACCAAAATTCCAAAACTGCATTTCAATGAATGACCACATAGTTGACAACTTTCTAATGGTAATTAACCAGTTGTCCAACAAGGGGAATTTGTGGGGGGCTGCATGTGTGGGGCATAGCCCCCCACCTGGGTGGTTTGGAGATGGTGCAGTGTATTTTTCATCAGTTTTTCACCCAATGGTTGCTTACTGTTGGAAAGTTGTTAGATTTGTGGACGTTCATTCACTTGAACTTTCAGAGTTTTCATCTCAGCCTTCTTGTCTTCAGTATTGTGGTATTTCATGCTTGTGAAGTAGAACTATATATATATATATATATATATATATATATATATATATATATATATATAGAATGACTATAAAAAACTTTCAGTATTCCTTAGTACTTTGAAGACAGGTTAAAATATGCATGGTATAGGGAATGTTATGGAAGTTAAATCCATTGTAATAGTGGTATCTTAACAGATGTTGCAGAATAATATATTTGTTAAGAAATTGTTTTACAGTGTTTAGGGTACTTTTTAAAAAAAACTGTCAATATCTGGTACCCTTTATTCTTACCACAGGTATGCAACAGTGCTGCACTTTTTCATCTAAATTTCACATTTTTAGATATGCTGAACAGTGTTAAGTTACACCAACACAGTTATACCTGTTTAAGTTATAAGAATGATATTACTTGGTTCACATATACTCATCATCAGAAATTTAGCAAATTATCAATCTTTTTAATCAAGCAAATAAAAATATAACAAGATTAGGAGTGAATCAGGAACCTTGTATTGCAAATAGCTCAACTAATGAAAAACAATTAGTAGACAATATCACAATAGTTGATCAGGTGGAATTTTTAGATACATAGATTTCTTCAGTGACTGACTGGACAATTAATTTGACCAATGCTACTTGCTATAAGAATATTACATCTAGTATTTGTTATACCATCAGAAGTATGTTTATTTTTGGGGTAAGTTATTCAATCAAAAGTTGATACTGAGTGCAGCAACTAAATGTTGTCTTAGAGTTACATATTAAAGTAACACGTTATAAACAAAATGTGTTTCTGATGGGGAAGTGAATATACTTTCTGATTTAGATATAGAGAAAATGAATGCATCACTTACTTTAGCCTCAGACATTTATCAATACAGTGCAACTTGTGTTTTGAATTTACAAATCCTCTTTATGTGTTAAGTATCATACATTCAGTATAAGGATGTGGCAGCAATACATCTTACTCTGAATATATTATTTCTAATATAGTATTATTTTTCACTGCCTTAGTAACATTGTGCTACATTAAGGACCAATATTACTCATTGTTTTTGAAGATGTCAGAATGTTCAAGTGAGGTGGTTTAAGGCTAGCTTAACAGAGGAATGGATACTATTGTTTCCAATCTTTTTGTACTCCAACTGACTTATGGTTTGATCATTGGAGTCATTCTAAAGTATGACTTCAGATCAGAACAAAGAATGTACCTGATGCTATAACCACAAAAATATTATTATTGGCCAAATAGAAGGCTAGTATATTGTTATCTTTTCCTGAGGAATTGCTGTGGAATGCATTTATGGACTATTTTTAAGTTAAATTGTAACAGTAAATTGGTATAAGTTATATATAATTGGTATAAGTTACTCATTAGGCTTCAGTTTAAGTTTCATAATGTTTGACTCCTATGATTTATCTTTGTGTTTCTGTATTCGTATATTTTCTTTTTGCCTTTCCTCCCATTTCCTGTATTTTCTTATTTTTGAAATGTTGAAATTACAATGTACTATGAATAGTAAGATCAATTTCTGCATTATTTTATAATCCTAATAATGAAAAATAAAAAATACTTTTCTATTATTTCCATTTTTCTAACCTCTCCAGTACCTCTTCATTCTTTTGCCTCAAGTGGAATGGAATCTTCCTATGCAGGAGAGCTGTTGGCTTCACTGAAGGAACTATATGCTTCAGGAGGTACACTTGTATTTGCCTATGCTTGGATAGTTCTTTATACTCACTTAGTAAGCTGCTTAAACTTAATTTGGTTCAGTAATTGAATCAAAAGCATTAATGATGTGTATTAGGACTACTGACTTTATTGTGTGGTAATTAAACAGTGAAAATCCTCATCTTAGTAGTGCATATTGTGACAATTGCTTTCACATTAACTTGAACGTCTATTGCAAAATAGTTCTTTAATAACAAAGGCATATCTGAATTATAGGCATATATTGCTGTAGTTGTCTTTTGGTCTGTATTAGAACATCGAAGTTTCAGAACTTTGAATGTTTTAATATCGACCCCTATTCAGCGAAAGCTGAAAACATCGAAGATTTAGAACAGCGAATTTTTTCCTAGGGAAAAAATACGTTGTTCCAAAACACATATAAACAACACAAACACACCAAACAGCAATCCACACACATACACCTAAAATCTTACATTTAACCCTACACTAAACTGTACATACACCACTATCTACCCACTTACCATAACCCAAACCTTAACCCTAAGGTCCATCACTATCGCACACACACCTCACCCGTGCCCTAACCCTAACTCACCTACCCTGTCCTAACCCTCATGTCCACACATTCGCACACTTACCTGACCTGTGCCCTAACCCTAACTCACCTAACCCACCCTAACCCTCATGTCCACACAATCGCACACTTAACTGAACCCGACCCGTAACTTTCCACCACAGTGCTGAAAATAGAGAAGCGACAGGAATGGACAACCGAATTCTTTCCCTAGGAAAGAATTTGATTTTCTGTAACTTCGCTATTTTCAGCTTTTGATGAATAGGGGTTGATATTAGAACATTCGAAGTTCTGAAACTTCAATGTTCTAATATAGACCCTTGTCTTTTGTAAGCTTGGCTACTGTCAGAAGTTTCTAAATATGTTATTACAAATACACCAGAATCTATTAACATTCTGATCTACTGATTTATTATCTATACAGTCATGTTTGATATATTCTTCACTGATTATTTAGTTTACATGTGAAGAGGTAATTATGTTCATCCCTTTATTATTGCTGAGCTTTAATTTTTAGCTATATCAGGACATTTTTCTACATAACTCATTGAAAGTTTTCTGTTCACATTAATATCTGTCATATATTTTATTTACTTTTATTATATCAGCTTTTTAACATTGTGGAAAACTGATCAAGCTGCTTGCAAATAAAATTATTACCTCTTGTTGGCTAGTGCGTTTTGAATTGAATGATCTACATGGTACCCACACACATAATTGTTACTTTGTTTCATGGATTTATTTTGGATTTATTTTTTGTCTAGTTATTGCACTATTTATCTGGATAAATGTTCATGTCTGTACTTATGGTCTGATGAAGCACATTACTATGTGTGAAAGCTCTTACTGTTTCTACAATAAATGTATACCGATTTAATTGAGTGTGTCTCTGCCTGTGTTTCTGTGCCTAGCTGTTTTCTTTGATATACTTTGTTGGTTTGGAGACACAGTTAATTCTTTGGGGGCTATTTTGTTTTTTGGATAATGTCTGTACTTAGTTTTAATACATTTTATTATAAGGTAAGCTTGTCTTACCTTTGTTGATCCTATTGAAATTATTCTCCTTGCCTCTTTATCTATATTTTTATTGCATCAGACAATTAATTAATGTTATTTTTAATTTTTGTGCACCCTGTTGGAGCATGTAAAAAAGCATAACAGCCTCCTGTTTAATCTTTAGCTTATGTTCCATTTCTGACCAATGAATATGATGTATGAGAGTAACAGAAAATTGTGTGCGATAATATCATTTTATATGTTTAAACTCTTCTTTGTGTAGGAAATTTACTCAGACTTTTTATTGATACTAAGTTGGATCTTGGTAATTATGAATTGTTTTTCCCACAGATAACATGTATGATTCTAATACATATCTCTTAGAAAGTTTGGTAACATGGAAACAGGCAACATTACCAGGAACAAAGACAGAGAGAAAGAAAAAGTATTTAAGCAATTAGATAGTTTCCAGTGTTATGATGATGGCCATCTTAAGGCAAAATGTAGCGTGGAGTTTAAGTGAGTACTTCATCACACCAAGAATTTAAAATCACACAAAAAATAATTAAAAAAAAAAAAAATGACAGCAGGCTCTAGTAATCTTTCTGAAGAATGTTACTACTCTAGGCACCTTGGCTATTTACCTGCTGATTGAGGTCAGGTCAAGTTTTAGGCCAGTTACTGTTATAACCT
Source organism: Protopterus annectens (assembly GCF_019279795.1). Taxonomy (NCBI): domain Eukaryota; kingdom Metazoa; phylum Chordata; order Ceratodontiformes; family Protopteridae; genus Protopterus; species Protopterus annectens. The sequence continues at coordinate 913,877,031 of NC_056741.1, read as the reverse complement.
AGTACAAACAATTATCCAGTGGTTATTCAGCACAAATTAGTTGTAGCACTGTGGCAAGTTTTCAATAAAATGAGTCAAACAACAAAAACAAAATACATTCAAAGACATTCATAGAAGCATGTGCCATTTTAAATCAGAATTGAAACCATTTTCTGGCAAAGGTTTCTATTTAAAAATAAGTTGCCTCAGAGATTAACATAGTACGTCCAATGTTTTCTCCTCCTTCACTACTAAAATATGAAGCAGCTAGTACTCTCAGTTTTAAACTACTCATTGTAAAAGCAAGTGTAGCTGTACAATGCATTGTTAAAGGATTAGTAGTAATGCCTCTTCTAATTATTCTGATGTGCTCATTTGATCCTAATTTTAAGTTTGCATTCTGTTTGACCTATATACCATTTTGGTATATGGAAATCAAATATAATAGCTCATGCAGTCACATACAACAATTTTAGAATGTAAACTATTTATTAGCAGACTGTAGAACATTTTTAATCAAAGAACTTATCACAATTTTCACAGAAGACAAATAGCACATCTTCCACCAAACGACTTCATTTTTAACAGTAATACTTTGTTTTTTGGAATGAAGCACACAAGAAAGTGTCATGTTTTTCATGTTACTCCCATATATGTTAAACATATACACTTTGGAATGATTCCAGTAAGTAAAACATTTTAACTTCTCAGAGACGTCACTGTAAATGGTGACAAAAATCAGTCCCTTAATGTTCCTTATTTTTATTCTTATTGCTCATCATCTGTATTCGCTGTTAAGCCTTTCTACACAGGAGTCAAGTCAAAGCGTTGCTCTTAGTAGGCCCCATTTAAGAAGATATATGTTTTATGTCTACCTTAATCTTTATCTTAAGAAGTAGTGTTTCTGTGTGCTCTGTGTATTTCTCTTTAAGGAAACACATCTATTAGATATACTGAGTCATGGCCAGTAGCCTATAGTCAGCTGTTTGTACATGTAACATTCATATCTAATACAACAGTTAAAGAAACCCCCAGAAAGTGAATAGCTTATTCTGTTAAAGTCACAGTAGTCTAAGGATCATATGGGATACTGTTAAAACTTCAAAAACATTCCGAAATAGCTCTTCAGGAATATTGTAATAATATTAAATTGCCCTCTAATGGCAATATAGAACAACATTCTCAGAAAAAAGGATGAAAAAAATCAACTGTATAAAGCCCATTAAGGTGTTTGCAAAATTGTAAGAACATTTGTCACCACAAAAATAATTATACAGGAAACAAAAATTTAATAAGGAGGAACAAAGCTGGTTTCAGGTCCATTTCTCATGAGTTTTGCTACAGCAATTATCCGATTTCATTGTTTGATAGAAGTAAAAATGCTTACTATGTATGTTTTGCCTAATATTATGAGTCAAGCTAAATCACCTCTTCTGATGTCAGCAGTAGCTCTTTGTTATACTACAAATTTGAATCCATCTATCTGTTTTAAAAATAGTTTTAATAAATCATCCAGTAATTCAGTAACCACATAAATACGACTCTTGAGATGAAACTGTAGGATGGCCTTTTGGTACAATTGCAGATTTATGCATTTTAGGCAAGATGTAAATAAAACTGGGTGAAAAGGGTTATAATGCCACAGTCTTATCATTTATTTATTTTACTAAACTACAGGCAGCAAAATAAATGCTTTCAACTAATGCATTTGAGACAAATGCCTATATAACCAGCAAGTTTCTCAAAAATTAACTTTTCATTTTAACAATTATAATGCTATGACTTTCTCTTTAATTCTGATGTTTATTTACTATCACAGTCATAAAGAAAAAAAAAAGAAACTTTGCATATTCACTTGTTACCAGAACATCATGTTGACATCTGACTGATCATTATATCCCGTTTCTTAATAAAGATATACCTAGGTGTTGCATACTCTGTAGATCAATATTTAATAGTAAAAATGGAAAATATCTGGTGTTTATCCATCTAGAATTTATGTTATATAACTCATTTCTAAAATACAACTGTATTCTTTCATGAAAATTTGTGTAATATGAGATATAGGTTATTTGTTTTCTGAGAAGATAAATGGTGATTGAAACCTGGAATTATGGTAGCAGATATCAACATGTGTGATAATAAGCTCTATCATCGTTTCTGTCTTTTACTCCTAATTAACTTGCTTGTATTTATCTGGTTTGTTTTGGGTGGGCACGATGGTGCAGCAGTTAGCATTGCTGCCTTACAACAAGAGGTTCTCTGGTTCAATCCTTGGCTGGGGTGACATCTGTGTGGAGTCTGCATGTCCTCCCTGTGGTCACGTGGGTTTCCTCCTGATGCTCCGGTTTCCTCCCACATCCCAAAGACATGCTGTAGGTGGATTGGACACTCTAAATTGGCCCTAGGCATGAGTGTGCACCTTCCGTGGAACGCTGGGTGCTGGGCTGGCAACTTGACACCATAAAACTCCACTGCCAATCATAAGCAGATAGGTGATCTGCTGTTGTGACCCCTAACCGGGAAAAAGCCGAAAGAAGAAAAAGAAGTATTAATCTTATTTATTTTTTATTTATTTTATTTTTTATTTAACATTTGTTGACCGGAATAGTCCGACTAGGTTCAACAGAGCCTGTTTTCAGCAGAGACCCGGGGAGAAATGCTCCAGATGCATGTTTTTGGAATTAATCTGATTTGTTTTATCACTTGCTATGTTTTTATAGCTTCCATTTCATTAATTTGTTCTGCAACTTGAATTTGTACAACATGATTCTGTATTTCTAGTTATTTCATAGGACATAGGTTCATACATATATACTAGGTTAATGACGACAAGGACCCTTATAAGCTTCCCAAATGTATCCAATAAGTTTTTTTTTTGGTGCCCAAGAGGTTATTTTTAGGGTATATTCTAATGATTAGATGTAAGCTAGAACATGGTTAATCCAACATTTATAGGCTGCCTCTGTTCACCAGAGACATAGGTGCCAGACCAGAGGTGCATTGCAGATTTCCTAACCACTGGTCCACTTTATTCATGGATATGGTTAGGGAAGAGCTCTGCTTCACCTGGATGGGAATCCTGTTCCAGAGAATGGGTATTCTTTCAGACATATACCTGTCCTTCCAACAAGCCCTATTTATGTTGTAGGCAAGGTTTAAGTTTCTAGATCAGGTAGTCCTGATGCCATTTGTTTTGCAGATATGCAAAAGGTCCATCACAGCAGGATCCAGGGATGCCTTGTATGCCAGACATAGATCACCCTGCTCAACAGTCTGTAGGAGACAGAGTACAGGGATAGGTCTTTGAGGCAATCCTCATAGGACATGCCGTTTATAACCTTTTTTTCTTTTTATAGTTTCACAGGTATGTACTAGGCTAGCTGCCACTGAGGGTGATTTCAGGCACAGCCATTTTACCTTTTTGTGCTTGAATTAACCTATCCCATTTGTTTAGAAATTGGGCTTACCAATCTCATGGTCAATAATTATATATTCCCCCTAATGACAATAAATGTAATCATGCCATGGATAATTTGAGGGGAAGTATGCATGGGCTAAAGCATTTAGGAACTGCTTCTGTCCATTAGCTGTATAAGGGGCAGTTCTGGGGTGAATTTTCTATTTCTCATCCATAGATCCAACTTGCACTTGAATATGGAGAGGGATGAACATTGTTTTCTATGGATGTGGAGTCTGTTCCAGAGAAGCAATATCCTCTGTGAGATATTCTTGTCCTTCTAAACTGTTCTGTTGATGTTGCAGAAGAGGTTTAGATCCTGAGACCAAGTATTTCTGATGCCATCTGACTCACTGATATGCAGTAACTCCATCAGTATTGGGCTGGAGGATGCCTTATATGCCAGACACAAGTCAACTCTGTGACCTTGTGTTCCTTTTGTGTGTTACCTCTTTGGATGTTCTAGATGTTGTATGTGCCTGGTCAGGTACATACAAAAGTGGGCATTGTACTCAATGATGGATCTGATGATGGATGAATACAGTGGAATGATGACTTCTTGGTAATGGGATGTCATATCCTGATTTATAATTTGAGCAATATAGAATTACTTCCTTACTACCTTAGAAACATGTTGCCTGAAAGCCAGGTTACTGTCTACATATGTCCCCAAATCTCTGACTTATGGGTTTATACTTAGAGGTGTGATGTCAATGACGTAGTTTTCTAGGGAAGATTTCTTTCCAAAGGATACTATTATGCATTTCTTGGCAATGAGTTTTAAACAATGGTTCTGGCACCAGTTATGTGTCTGTGTTAACCCTTCCTGGAGAATGTTTGCATCCTATTCATGCTAGGATTCCACCAGGGCGGCTTGCTTTTTGAGTTTGTTCTGATATTATTTCTGCTGGACACAGCTGCCTCAGTGCTTCTATTAACATGATTGTACATAATTTCTGTGGTGGGGCTTAACATTTTTGCCAGGTTATCACTTAATATTACAAAGTTTGCCTTAGGGTAGTTCCTAACTGCCATGGGGTAAGCTGCAGCCATTATTTTTATTTTGAAGGAGACAGCTTTGTAGTCTGACCATACTAGAGAGGATGTCACACTGGCATGTGCATGTGTGCTTGTGTGTGTGGGGTAGGGGTGGTTGCAGCATTCTCCCATGTTTGTAAGGACCAGGTCTAGTATGATTGCACCCCTAGTGAGTATGTGATCTATCTAATCCAGGGTGTTTGCGTTTACAAAGTCGAATAATCTTTGGGCCTCTACATTATGGGTCAAGTATGAATCACAGTTTATAGTGGGCTAGTTAAAGTCACTCATGAATATGGTATTGGGTTGAATGTTGAGTGTCTCCAATACATCTAGGTATGACTTAAGGGTTTTCTGGACCATAGATAGGGCTCTGTAGCTTGCAAGGATAGAGTATGGGGCTTTAATGTTTGTAAAGGGCAGGATTCGGCACAGGTTATCACTCTGCGGACTATTACAAGTCTAGCAAATAATTAAAGGTCAGAATTAAACCCTATACTATATATGAGTATAAGACCTTAACCATTTTGAAAACCTTCTGAAGTCTTCCTTTATGCGCATTTGCAGCAGCTGCAATTGTGTGTGTGCATGTGTGCGTGCGTGTGTATGCATGTGTGCATGCGTGCGTGTGTGTGTGCAGATCATGCAGTTTAGCTTTTTATTTTCAGTATGATTCTACCTTACTGCTTCATTTCATAATCTTTTTGCTTATCATCACATAAGTTTAATTCACTGAGTATGTTTGTGGGCTGCAACATTGACTACAAACCCTTCATGTTTCATTGTGTGACTAACTGGTGCATATTGTGAGGATGGAGTAAAACCATGTGATTTAATTTATTTTAAAGTAATGATATCATTAGTTTTCATTTACTGATTTCATTTACTGATTTAGTGTAATGTACACACGGATTAGTATTTGCCACTCCTTTGTGTATTATATGCATAGGCTGGTAGTATATTTTTGTCTAAGGCGGCTGTAGCGAAAGAGTGCAGTACTGCAAGAAATGGCTTGGCAAAATGAACGAATGATTAATTACTGTAAATGTGACAGCAGCAATACAGAACATTTTCCTTAACTGGAGCCAGTTTTTAATGTAATTGCATTTTTAATTTTGAATTGTGCTCTGTGTCTTTCTTCAAAACACTGTTTTGTTTTACAATACACAAATTTTGTATCTTCAGATCATGCACCATTTACCCTTTCAATAGCTTCATTAGAGTAATCCAGATTTACAGTCTCTTTAAATCACAAGATTGCAAGCATTTGAAGTGTCTACGTGTGTCATAAATGTATAACTTTTTCCACCTGTATGAAGTAAGACCCTAGGTTTGCTGAGTATGATGTTAAGTGAATGATTTCTTTTGTTTTACAGCTCCTAAACAGGTTAATGAATCATCCTCAGTGGAACGCATAGGTAAGTCATAGACCTGCCCTGAAACTGGGATATAGAAATGCTGCCCAGCATTTCCTGGATTATATTGTACAATGCAGCTTCATAAGCTTGAGCTACTCAACAGGAATGTGCATAACTCAGCCCATTACTGTTGTGTACACTATGACCAAGTCAAATTATCCTGCTTCTACACAAATGCAGACAATTCAGTTACAAAATAATTGCTGCAATGTCATATCAGCATAGTCTCAAAGTGCAATGTATATTTTGACATGTTTAAGTTGCACCCATTTATAAGTTTCAGTATCAAGACAGAACTATGTATAAGCAGTGCACGTACAAGACATATTCATTGATGCTCTGACACTAACCAGATTTTTTGCAGAGCTCTGAAAGCAATGATGTTATGGAATAAGGAGGTTGCTTAAAAGAAAGCTTCCAAATGTTAAATTAACAGGAGACACAAATGTCTTACTATGTCTGCTTCCTCAGGTTCAGAAGTAGTTTTATGACTGTAAAATCATGTTTATATGTCAGACTGATGAGAATTTTAGTGATCAGACCTGTATTTCACATATGCTTTGTTTCTGAGTTTTCCATTTTACTTCTCCATGGTTTCCCATCAGTTATCTCACTTAGTCAGAATCAGCAGTACTGCGAACAACATTTGAGTTAATAGACTGCAGGCAGGTACCTTGACTTCTGTAAGGCTGGTTCTCTTCAAAATCTGTGACATTTTGCATTGAAAATACACATTTGATTTACACATGGGTATCCAACACTGCCTTAAGACAGTAGATGAACAAGATCTCAAAACTAAATACATTTAGCTAAACTAGGAAAAGAGAACCAAGCATGTTTGGTACTCACATTAGACTTTAATGCCTACTAAACCTGGAAGTAGTTTCAGCAAATAATATTTCTCTAGAAAATCCCTCAGACGGCAAATAATTAAAGATTGCTTGACCTTGTCTTCAAGCTCAGTACATTAATACCAAAATATAACACCACCTCAGAATTTGCCACAATACAGAAGTTTATGATTGGGTCACTGATCTTAACCTGCTTATTATGCAGTCAAGACACAGATGACAAGAAATTCACCTCGAAAGCAAAGTTCAAGAGGTGAATCTTGGCACCCATGTTGGGAGCACATACTCTTACGTTACATTTGGAGATTCAATCATAGGTTTTTGTAGCTCATGGAGTGGTGTGTGCTCCATGTACTATTAACTACAGAAAATTTAAAAAAAAGTAAATTGTTGTGCCAACTTTGAAAGCTGGTAATGTAGCTGAGAAATGCTTTACATATTTTCTGTGTAAGGGAAGCAGCTGGTATCCGGATTTGCTTTGAGTGTAATGTAGACAGCAGACAGGAACAGAGCTGAAATCAACCTTTTACATGTTCTCCTGCTATTTATACATGCACACATATTAGTTAAATAATACACAGGTTCAGTGCTATTTATACATGCACACATATTAGTTAAATAACACCAAGGTTCAGTGCTATTTATACATGCACACATATTGGTTAAAAGACACCCAGGTTCACTGCTATTTATACATGCACACATATTAGTTAAATAACACCTAGGTTCAGTGCTATTTATACATGCACACATATTAGTTAAAAGACCCCAGGTTCAGTGCTATTAATACATACACACATGTTGTTGTTGAGTCTTTCGGCTTTTCCTGGTTAAGGGTCGCCACAGCGGAACTCTGGTCCGTTAATGATTGGCAGTAGATTTCTATGTACCGAGTTGCTGGCTCTGACGCACAACCTTCAACGAAGGTACACGCATTCATGCATGTCTCCACACAGACGAAGCTCTAGCTGAGAATTGAACAGGACAACATCTTACTGTGAGGCGACAATGCTACCATGGCACCACCACCACAGTACACACACATATTAGTTAAATAATACCCAGGTTCAGTGCTATTTATACATGCACACATATTAGTTAAATAACACCCAGGTTTAGTGCTATTTATACATGCACACATATTAGTTAAATAACACCCAGGTTTAGTGCTGTTTATACATGCACACATATTAGTTAAATAACACCCAGGTTCAGTGCTATTTATACATGCACACATATTAGTTAAAAAACACCCAGGTTCAGTGTTATTTATACATGCACACATATTAGTTAAATAACACACAGGTTCAGTGCTATTTATACATCCACACATATTAGTTAAAAGACCCCCAGGTTCAGTGCTATTTATACACGCACACATATAAGTTAAATAACAGCCGCGGTGGTGCAGTGGTAGCATTGTTGCCTCACAGCAAGAGGTTCTCCCGTTCAATTCTCGGCTGGAGTGCAGGGAGTGCCTTCTATGTGGAGTCTGCATGTCCTCCCCGTGGATAGGTGTACGTTCGAAAGACATGCGTAAATGGGTGTGCCTTCACTGAAGTTTGAACTTCGAGCTAGCACCTTGGAGTTTGTGAAAATCTACTGCCAATCATTAGTAGAGCAGAGTTCCGCTGTGGCGACCCCTAACTGGGAAAAGCCGAAAGACAACAACAGCAACACATAGTTAAATAACACCCAGGTTCAGTGTTATTTATACATGCACACATATTAGTTAAATTTATACATGCACACATATTAGTTAAAAGACCCCAGGTTCACTGCTATTTATACATGCACACATATTAGTGAAATAACACCCAGGTTCAGTGCTATTTAAACATGTACACATATTAGTTAAATAACACCCAGGTTCAGTACTATTTATACATGAACACATATTAGTTAAACAACACCCAGGTTTACTGCTATTTATACATGCACACATATTAGTTAAATAACACCCAGGTTCAGTGCTATTTATACATGCACACATATTAGTTAAATAACACACAGGTTCAGTGCTATTTATACATGCACACACATTCGTTAAAAGACCCCTGGTTCAGTGCTATTTATACATGCACACATATTAGTTAAATAACACCAAGGTTCAGTGCTATTTATACATGCACACATATTAGTTAAATAACACCAAGGTTCAGTGCTATTTATACATACACACATATTAGTTAAATAACACCCAGGTTCAGTGCTATTTATACATGCACACATATTAGTTAAATAACACCAAGGTTCAGTGCTATTTATACATGTACACATATTAGTTAAATAACACCCAGGTTCAGTGCTATTTATACATGCACACATATTAGCTAAATAACACAAATGTTCAGTGCTATTTATACGTGCACACATATTAGTTAAAAGACCCCAGGTTCAGTGCTATTTATACATGCACACATATTATTTAAATAACACCCAGGTTCAGTGCTATTTATACATGCACATATATTAGTTAAATAACACCCAAGTTCAATGCTATTTATACATGCACACATATTAGTTAAATAACACCCAGGTTCAGTGCTATATATACATGCAGAAATATTAGTTAAATAACACCCAGGTTCAGTGCTATTTATACATGCACAAATATTAGATAAATAGCACCCAGGTTTGGTGCTATTTATACATGTACACATATTAGTTAAAAGTCCCCAGGTTCAGTGATATTTATACATGCACACATATTAGTTAAATAACACACAGGTTCAGTGCTATTTATACATGCACACATATTAGGTTCAGTGCTATTTATACATGCACACATATTAGTTAAATAACACCCAGGTTCAGTGCTATTTATACATGCACACATATTAGTTAAATAACACCCAGGTTCAGTGCTATTTAAACATGCACACATATTAGTTAAATAACACCAAGGTTCAGTGCTATTTATACATGCACACATATTAGTTAAAATACCCCAGGTTCAGTGCTATTTATACATGCACACATATTAGTTAAATACCCCAGGTTCAGTGCTATTTATACATGCACACATATTAGTTAAATAACACCAAGGTTCAGTGCTATTTATACATGCACACATATTAGTTAAATGACACCGAGGTTCAGTGGTATTTATACATGCACACATATTAGTTAAATAACACCCAGGTTCAGTGCTATTTATACATGCACACATATTAGGTAAAAGACCCCAGGTTCAGTGCTATTTATACATGCACACATATTAGTTAAATAACACCCAGGTTCAGTGCTATTGATACATGCACACATATTAGTTAAATAACACCCAAGTTCAGTGCTATTTAAACATGCACACATATGAGTTAAATAACATCAAAGTTCAGTGCTATTTATACATGCACACATATTAGTTAAATAACACCCAGGTTCAGTGCTATTTATACATGCACACATATTAGTTAAATAACACCAAGGTTCAGTGCTATTTATACATGCACACATATTAGTTAAATAACACCCAGGTTCAGTGCTATTTATACATGCACACATATTAGTTAAATAACGCACAGGTTCAGTGCTATTTATGCATGCACACATATTAGGTAAAAGACCCCAGGTTCAGTGCTATTTATACATGCACACATATTAGTTAAATAACACCCAGGTTCAGTGCTATTGATACATGCACACATATTAGTTAAATAACACCCAAGTTCAGTGCTATTTAAACATGCACACATATGAGTTAAATAACATCAAAGTTCAGTGCTATTTATACATGCACACATATTAGTTAAATAACACCCAGGTTCAGTGCTATTTATACATGCACACATATTTGTAAAATAATGCCAAGGTTCAGTGCTATTTATACCTGCACACATATTAGTTAAAAGACCCCAGGTTCAGTGCTATTTATACATGCACACATATTAGTTAAATAACACCAAGGTTCAGTGCTATTTATACATACACACATATTATTTAAATAACACCCAGGTTCAGTGCTATTTATACATGCACACATATTAGGTAAATAACACAAAGGTTCAGTGCTATTTACACGTGCACATATATTAGTTAAATAACACCCAGGTTCAGTGCTATTTATACATGCACAAATATTAGATAAATAGAACCCAGGTTCGGTGCTATTTATACATGCACACATATTAGTTAAAAGTCCCCAGGTTCAGTGATATTTACACATGCACACATATTAGTTAAATAACACACAGGTTCAGTGCTATTTATACATGCACAAATATTAGATAAATAGCACCCAGGTTCGGTGCTATTTATATATGTACACATATTAGTTAAAAGTCCCCAGGTTCAGTGATATTTATACATGCACACATATTAGTTAAATAACACACAGGTTCAGTGCTATTTATACATGCACACATATTAGTTAAAATACCCCAGGTTCAGTGCTATTTATACATGCACACATATTAGTTAAATAACACCCAGGTTCAGTGCTATTTATACATGCACACATATTAGTTAAATAACACCCAGGTTCAGTGCTATTTATACATGCACACATATTAGTTAAATAACACCCAGGTTCAGTGCTATTTAAACATGCACACATATTAGTTAAATAACATCAAGGTTCAGTGCTATTTATACGTGCACACATATTAGTTAAAATACCCCAGGTTCAGTGCTATTTATACATGCAATACTATTTATATTAAAAGTCCAGGGGTTCAGTGATATTATATATTGCACACATATTAGTTAAAATACCCC
>NC_056741.1:913855566-913860566 GCF_019279795.1 Protopterus annectens | reverse complement strand
CTTAATGTTTTGTCACTCCTTAGAGTAAAAGAGGTAAGTAAATCTATACACTGGCTGATTTTACATTTGTCTTAATTAAAAGCATACCACAGCCTAAACAGAGATAGCTCGCAGGTGCAGTGAGACCAGAGACACATTTTGTAATCACAGAAACTTCAGAAGAAAAATCTGGGACACCTTCCTATTATCCTTAAGATCTAACCACATTCACACATACTTCAAATATGCACACAAGGAATATCTATCTAAATCTTGGATATGCTCCTGCTCAACTCCAGGCTAATTTCTAGCCGTTCAACATCCCCCTACCTTCTTTCATGTTACATGTTAAAATATGTTTAGCGGCTATGAGCATTTTAGTGAAGTTGAAATGTTTGACATTCGACTTCACTGAAATGCTTATTTCGGCATTTACTGTGGTCGGTGTTGTGATTTCCGAACATCTTCTTCGGATATCTGCACTTTTGGCCACAGTAGTGTCGAACATGTGATAGTAAACCATATATATATATATATATATATATATATATATATATGTGGGTTCACTTTATAACATCGAAATACTGAAATGTCGAATTTCAGTATCTCGAAGCTATAAAGTCGAATGTTACAAATAGCGAATGTTCATAATCGCAAATTTGACATATCTCGAAAATATGTCGAATTTCGTGGTTATGAAGTTGCGCTATGTAATGTCCGGTTTTGTGTTTTGTTGGTGCGCGGTGCCGTGTTTGGATGTAGGTGTTATGTCAGGTAAGTGAGTGTTTTGTAAGGGTTTTGAGTGGGAGTTAGATGGCGTGTGAGGGATTGGAGAATGTGCATGTGTGAGTGAGCTTTTGTGTTGTGTTTGTGCGATCTCGGAGTTAGTATATATAAGTAGGGTGGGTGCACGGGGGCTTGCCCCCCTGCTTATGTGTGTGTGAGTTGTGTATGTGTGTTGTTTTTTTGTTTATGTTGTGATGTGGGTGTTGTGTTGTATGTTTAGTGTAGTGTGTGCGGTGTTTTCGGTTATGTGGTTTCGCGGTTTTTGTTTGTCGGTGTTTTGTGGATTCGGTTTTATAGTCTCGAGATACTGAAATTCGATATTTCAGCATTTCGAGGTTATAAAGTGAATCTATATATATATATATATATATATATATATATATATATATATATATATATGTGTGTGTGTGTGTGTGTGTGTGTGTGTGTGTGTGTATCTGTGGCACATTATCTACATAACCTAAACAAAATAGTATGAATGTCTTGTTAGATTATGTCGTAAATGTCTGTCAACAATCAGGATAGTGCACAAGTAATTGGGAGGCTTACATGCAAATATGATTTTCTTAAACAGGCTGTCATAATGGTGATTAAAAATAAGCGACACCAAGTTATGTTTTCTAAGAACTGCTCAAGAAATAATATAGTTTACCTACAATTTGTTTTTGAAAATATTGGCTGGATGATGAATTTAAGTTTAAGATAGCAACTGTGAAAGTATTATTTGTATATATTTAAACTAGTGTATTAGAATTAGTCAAGCTCAAGAAAAATCAATTTGCCACATTCTGGTGATTCACAAACTGTTGAGTCACTGCAATGGACTTTAATAAGGGGCCTGCAGAACAGACAAATCCTGTTCTTATACCTCTGGATAGTTGATTATGTGAGACTCACTGAACTCTGACCCATGAGTAGCGTGATGACCACAAATGAATAGTCTGTCTGATGACCTACCCTGTAAATATGCGCAGTAGGTAGTACATATGATGGAGAATGCTAAATCTCACTCTTTACTCTGCTTTAGCTAGCAACCTGCTATGTACCCCATTCATATTTATGTTTTTCCTTATCATCTTTCTCCTGTCTTCCATTAACTTTTGTCACCCCTTATACTTCCCTCTGTTTGAGTCTTTGTTTCACAGCTACTAAGCCCTTTCTCCTGAACTTCATCTCCTTCTCTCTCTTTCTGTCTCAGGCTTCCTTCATGTTCTGTTTACTGACCAGATCAGAGAGGAACAATCTTTGCATGCAGTCCTTCTTTTTCAAACCTCTCTGTCCTTTCATTTTATAAATTCCTTACCTCCCATCTGATTCTCTGCAATAATCCTTGCTTTATAGTAGTAAATGGATGAGATGGATCTGTCCTTACTCTTGAATTTAAACCCCACCATTCTCTTCCTGTTTTCTTTTCTCACCACTGTACCTTAATGTGTTACATGAATCCATTTTGCAGTCTGTGTATCCTGTTGTTATCCCCATCTCTCAGATGTGTCCAACTATCAGATTCAAATTTGGTCATGGCTTTTTTTCTCCACCTCTTCTCCGCCCTTACCTCATCATAACAAAATGCTTTATTTTCTTCAGTAAATAAATGTTTTTACAGATAAAGCAGTCCATAAAAGTCTTTATTATCTTGTAATCTGCTTACCTATCCTACCTTTTGAATGTAATATGTTTGTCCCATCTTTGAGCTACTGTTTGTATTATGCTGACTGGGACCATTAAATAATTTACCCTCTGTTCTGCTTGACTATAGCCCATCTTTGGTTCCGTCTTCCAATCTCACCTGTTCCCCAGTGTTCCAACAGTAGTTTGGGTTTACTACAAGTGCTTGCATACAAGCAGCTCACAACACACTTGCTCTATGCCACTTGTACTAAAAAGCAATCACCCTCACTCTGTTATTACCTTTATCTTAATTTTTTTACCCTTCCAACACCCAGCCCTGTTGAAATGTATAGCCCTACCAGAGCTCTGACTTTGATCCTAAAACTCCAACTCAGTTCCTTACACTCCACTCTCCCTTCCTAAATCTAAAATCCTTGATCACTCCTTAAATCTAAATTCCACATTGCCTCCCTCCTAAAGTCCCTGATTGCCCTACAAACCCTCAATTCCTCTCCCCTTCCCTAACCTTAAACTCCCTTCCTGTTCCATAACCCTCCCTTCCTGATCTCTAAACCTAAACCCCCTTCCCAATGCTGCTTGAAATCCTAATCAGCACTCTCACCGTGTCTCATGGCTGCTGCATTTACTTCCTTAGACTAATAATGTGCTCAGGTAATGTGCAGCAGGTGTGGCAGGTGCAGCAGCTCCAATCTCTCTGCAGAGTCTCACCTGAACTTATATTGAACTTTGAGTGCAAGCAGTAGCCCGTGTGAATTACAAGATGCATGACTTCCTGACTTTAAGATGGTGGTCTTTCAGTACCTGGGACTAGTAGACCAAATAATCTAACAACGTCCTGCTTATAAGGAGCACAGAAATGCCAAAACCAGTGGAGAATCACCACTAATGATAAAATGTCCTTTTAAAAGCTTCAAAAGCATAAATAAAGCAAACAAATAACTCTAAAACCTCAGCTCATATATTAACACACCTTTAATTACTCTAAATATGAATTAAGCGCTTTTGTCCCCAGTGGACTTCATTAAAACGTTTGATTTGCTTATAGTAGACCCAATAGTCTCCTCTGGTCTGAGTCACTTCCCTTCCCTGACTTCAGAATAGGCAGTAACTTCCTGTTCCTACACTTGCCATCCAGAATATTTCATTATCTTTTGCCACAGTTTTGATCCTATGCATTCTTTTTTTCATCTTCTTCGATTCACTCAGCAGAAATATTTTTTCTACAAGCTGTTTGATACTCTTTTCTGTTTAACTATTCTTTCCTAATAACATCCTGCATTCCGATTTATGTTCCTGTCTTTTTGTCACCTCTTGTCACCTGGGTCTGTCCTACTTTTAAAAATAAAATCCTGCGAGCAGCCATGCTAACCTTTGGTCCCAATCCTACCTCCCTTTCTTTGCAAGTAGAATTTGGCAGGAGAGGTGATCGAGCTGGTCAGCTACATGCTAAGTTTCTGCCAGTCCATACACTTCATCCCACATTCAGGAAAACTTATTGTCCTATGAACATGCCAATTCAGTGTTTGCTCCTGAACTCCAAAAGGATCAGTCTCAGCAGGAGAATCAATCATGGTTTGCACTCCAACCACCAGCGAGTAAACATCTGGAGGACATAATGATTATTTTTGCATTCTCATCGCTTCTTTCACATTTTCAAAATACATTCTTTAGTGATGTAATATCATTGACTATTCATGTATGAGTTTTACTGCACTGCCACTTCCTAATATTATGTTCTTCTTTTTCATTCTCCCGTTAGTTACTCTTTTGTCAAATATGAGACACGTCATAACTGAAATCCCCTACATGAATTCTCCCTGTGTCATTCAATTTGGGTGTGCTTATCTGATGTACAATGCAAAACAGCTAATCTTTTCTCATTACAGGGCATTTTAAGTTCTTTGTCTATCATCCTTTCCTGGGCATTCACTGGTCTGATGTCTGATGTAGAGTCCCACTCATTTGCTTTTTGGTCAGTCTAAATACACATAGCTTTCAGTTTCTAGAGCCTGACTCCTTTCTGCACATGTTGCTCATACTTCCTCAACATTATTTATTATTCTCTTTACCTATTTTACCTGCTCTTTCATTAATTTAAAGGTTCATATTACAAGCCTAGCCAATAACCAGAAGTCAGAATTAAACCCTTTACTTTGTATCTGTTATGGGAAAGAGTAGTGGAAGCTAGGTTAAGAAGGGAGGTGATGATTAGTGATCAGCAGTATGGTTTCATGCCAGGAAAGAGCACTACAGATGCAATGTTTGCTCTGAGAGTGTTGATGGAGAAGTACAGAGAAGGTCAGAAGGAGTTGCATTGTGTTTTTGTCGACTTAGAGAAAGCATATGACAGGGTGCCTAGGGAGGAGTTGTGGTATTGTATGAGGAAGTCGGGACTGTCAGAGAAGTATGTAAGAGTGGTACAGGATATGTACAAGGGTAGTGTGCTAGCGGTGAGGTCTGCAGTGGGAGTGATGGATGCGTTTAAGGTGGAGGTGGGATTACATCAAGGATCAGCTCTGAGCCCTTTCTTATTTGCAATGGTGATGGACAGGTTGACAGACGAGCTCAGACAGGAGTTCCCGTGGACTATGATGTTTGCAGAT